>NC_056731.1:1930679375-1930979375 GCF_019279795.1 Protopterus annectens
GTGCATGCGTGTGTGTGTGTGTGTGTGTGTGTGTGTGTGTGTGTGTGTGTGTGTGTGTGTGTGTGTGTGTGTGTGTGTGTGTGTGTGTGTGTGTGTGTGTGTGTGTGTGTGTGTGTGTGTGTGTGTGTGCATGTGGGTGCATGCGTGTATGTGTGTGTGTGTGTGTGTGTGTGTGTGTGTGTGTGTGTGTGTGTGTGTGTGTGTGTGTGTGTGTTGGAGCTACTATTACAGTTTAGAAAGGAAATACTAGTCAAGCAGATTTTTATGGCTCTGAATCTAAAACCACAGTGACTGGCCAGGGCTGTCACAGGTTTTGAAATGATTGTCTTTAAGGTTTGAGTTTTATATGGTTTAAATGTTCTGAGCAAGTCTGTTTTATTTTAGTGGAAACAAAAGTGCTTAACCAGTTTTTTTTACATTAATAAGTGGAATACACTTATGGTCCATTAGTCGACTTTCCATTTCTGGTGTGTGCTTAGTTTTACAAAGCCACCCTTCGGATGGGATGTTAAAACAAAGCCAAATCTGCCTGAGTTGATTATAGCTTAGGTGGATGTATAAGAACCCACAGGACTTATTCTAAAGAGCAGGGAAGTTCCCTTGTGCCCTGGCCTAATTTACGCTAGTCAGTATGAATACCACCTTGGGTTTCCCATAAAAAGAGGCCATTGGCTTAGTGGGATTAACCTGGTCAACAAACTATAAATAAAAATAAATAAAACTGTATCTAACAGTGCAGTGCAGATAATCAAATAACAACAATAAACAAAATACATATGACATAAATAACAGGAAAAATGAGGATTGTGTCAGAAGCAAAATTTAAGAAGGTGCCTGAATTTCAAGGAAGAGTGTAAACAAAGAAGTAGAAAACCTTTAAATATATGTAAGAAAAGTGAAAAGGGTAGGGGTAAATAAAATCATGAGCATTTGGCCACAGGATCAATCACTTGATGTATTGTTCAAGCAGAACTTCAGAAGGCCAGAAATCAGCAAGTCTGGTTTATTTATTTAGTTGTTTCAAGTTTTTAACTGAGGTAGAGCCCAGATCACAAGTGACCAATGTCAGTCTCCACCCAGGGCATACAGAAAATGTCAGCATTGCATTTGAGAAGGCATAGCAAGAGAATATAAAATGTATACATATATATAAATATCAGTAATATATAATTAACAAAACATGAATATAACCCAGCCACTGGGGATGCACAAGCCAGTACATTTCTTTGTGCCGGTCCCAAGCCCGGATAAATGGGGAGGGTTATGTCAGGAAGAACATCCGGTGTAAAACCTCTTCCAAATAACATATGCAGACAACAATACAGATTTCCATACTGGATCGGTCGAGGCCTGGGTTAACAACGACCTCCACCAGTACTGTTAGCCAACAGGGTGCTGACAGAAATTGGGAGGCTGTTGGCCGAAGGAGAAGAAGAGGGGGAAAGCATGCCTAAAAGCAGAAAGAGAGGAGGATGGTTAGGAGTGTAGTAGTGAGGGTAGGAACTTTGAATGTTGGCAGTATAACTGGTATAGGGATAGAGCTAGCTGATATGATGGAGAGAAGTTAAGTTGATATATTGTGTGTGCAAGAGACCAGATGGAAGGGGAGTAAGGCCAGATGTATAGGAGGTGGGTTCAAATTGTTCTATCATGGTGTGAATGGGAGGAGAAATGGCGTAGGGGTTATCCTAAAGGAACAGTATGCCAATAATGTTTTGGAGATGAAAAGAGTGTCGGATAGAGTAATGTTTAAGAAGCTGGAAATTGATGGTGTAATGATGAATGTTGTTACTGCATATGCTCCGCAAGTTGGGTGTGCGATGGATAAGAAAGAAAAATTTTGGAGTGAGTTGGATGAAGTGGTGGTGAGTGTACCCAAGGGTGAGAGACTGGTGACTGGAGCGGATTTCAATAGGCATGTTGGTGAAAGGAACAGAGAGGATGAGGAAGTGATGGGCAGGTATGGTGTTAAGGAGAGGAATGCAGAAGGTCAGATGGTAGTGGATTTTACAAAAAGGATGGACATGGCTGTGGTGAATACGTATTTTAAGAAGAGGGAGGAGCACAGGGTAACTTACAAGAGTGGAGGAAGATGCACACAGGTGGATTATATCCTATGCAGAAGGGCCAGTCTCAAGAAGATTGGAGACTGTAAAGTGGTGACAGGGGAAAGTGTAGTTAGGCAGCATAGAATGGTGGTCTGTAGGATGACATTGGTGACCAAGAAGAGGAGGACAAGTGTGAGAGCAGTGCCAAGGATCAAATGGTAGAAGTTGAAAAAGGGTGATTGTGAGGTGGAATTCAGGGAAGAGTTAAAACAGGCACTGGGGGGGGGGCAGTGAAGAGTTACCAAATAGCTGGGTAACTACAGCAGAGATGATAAGTGAGACAGCTAGAAAGTTGCTTCGTGTGACATCTGGACAGAGGAAGGAGGACAAGGAGAGTTGTGGTGGAATGGGGAAGTACAGGAGAGTAAACAGAGGAAGAGGCTGGTGAAGAAGAAGTGGGATTGTCAGAGAGATGAAGAAAGTAGATAGGAGTATAAGGAGATGAGGAGCATGGCAAAGAGAGAGGTGGTGAAGGCTAAGGATAAGGCATATGGAGAGTTGTATGAAAGGTTGGACACTAAAGAGGGAGAAAAGGACCTGTACCAATTGGCTAGACAGAGGGACCGAGCTGGGAAAGATGTGCAGCAGGTAAGGGTGATACAGGATAGTGAGGGAAACATACTCACAAGTGAGGAGAGTGTGTTAAGCAGATTGAAAGAGTACTTTGAGGGGCTGATGAATGAAGAGAATGAGAGAGAGAGAAGGTTGGATGATGTGGGGATAATGAATCAGGAAGTGAACCAGATTAGCAAGGAGGAAGTACGGACAGCTATGAAGAGGATGATGAATGGAAAGGCTGTTGGTCCAGATGACATACCAGTGGAAGCATGAAGGTGCTTAGGAGAAATAACAGTGCAGTTTTTAACCAGATTGTTTAATAAAATCTTGGAAAGTCAGAAGATGCCTGAGGAGTGGAGAAAAGTGTTTTGGTACCTATTTTTAAGAATAAGGGTAATGTGCAGAGCTGTAGTAACTACAGAGGGATAAAACTGATCAGTCACAGCTTGAAGTTATGGGAAAGAGTGGTGGAAGCTAGGTTAAGAAGGGAGGTGATAATTAGCGATCAGCAGTATGGTTTCATGCCGGGAAGGAGCACTACAAATGCGATGTTTGCTCTGAGAGTGCTGATGGAGAAATATAGAGAAGGTCAGAAGGAGTTGCATTGTGTCTTTGTGGACTTGGAGAAAGCATATGATAGGGTGCCTAGAAAGGTGTTGTGGCATTGTATGAGGAAGTCAGGAGTGGCAGAGAAGTATGTAAGAGTGGTACAGGATATGTACGAGGGTAGTGTGACAGTGGTGAAGTCTGCAGTGGGAGCGACAGATGCATTTAAGGTGGAGGTGGGATTACATCAAGGATCAGCTCTGAGCCCTTTCTTATTTGCAATGGTGATGGACAGGTTGACAAACGAGATCAGACAGGAGGACCCATGGACTATGATGTTTGCAGATGACATTGTGATCTCTAGTGAAAGTAAGGACCAGGTTGAGGAGACCCTGGAGAGGTGGAGATATGCTCTAGAGAGGAGAGGAATGAAGGTCATCAGGACTAAGGCAGAATATATGTGTGTGTGAATGAGAGGGAGGATAGAGGAATGGTGGGGATGCAGGGAGCAGAGGTGGCGAAGGTGGATGAGTTTAAGTACTTGGGATCAACAGTTCAGAGTAATGGTGAGTGTGGAAGAGAGGTGAAGAAGAGAGTACAGGCAGGATGGAGTGGGTGGAGGAGAGTATCAGGAGTGATTTGTGACAGACGGGTACCAGTAAGAGTGAAAGGGAAGGTCTACAAGAAGGTAGTGAGACTAGCTATGTTGTATGGGTTGAAGACGGTGGCATTGACAAAAAGGCAGGAGTCAGAGCTGGAAGTGGCAGAGTTAAAGATGTTAAGATTTGCACTGGGCGTGACAAAGATGGACAGGATTAGGAATCAGTATATTAAAGGGTCAGCTCAGGTTGGACAGTTTGGAGACAAAGTCAAAGAGGCAAGATTGCATTGGTTTGGACATGTGCTGAGGAGGGATGATGGGTGTATTGGGAGAAGGATGCTAAGGATGGAGCTGCCAGGTAAGAGGAAAAGAGGAAGGCCTAAGATAAGGTTTATGGACATGGTGAGAGAGGACATGCAGGCAGCTGGTGTGACACAGCAATATGCAGAGGACAGGAAGAAATGGAAACAGATGATCCACTGTGGAGACACATAATGGGAACAGCCGAAAGAGAAGAACAAAACATGAATATATTGAGCAAGTGCAGTTCAGAGTACATTATTTACAGAAAATCAAGTCATTTCATATTTATGTTAATCAGAAGTTTATGTGAGTGAGAAAGATAGATTGGTGTAATTGAATGACTCATATAAGGAACGGTCAGAGAGAGAGAGAGAGAGCATGATGGAGCTCTGGTTAGATGGATGTTAGATGAACAACAATGACATTTGGCCAGTGACAGAAAGTAAGCCTTTAGCTGAACTCTAAATTCAGAATAAGATGAGATGTCTTTTATTTGTGTGGGAATACTTTCCCAGAGTGGAGAAACAAAATATGTATGTGCTAAGCAACAATAGAAACAGACTTCAAAGGAAAAAAAAAGATGAAGTTTAAAGTAAAGAGAGAAACAGAATTTGAAGGGAAAATCATAAGAGGGTGTGAAAAGTAAGGGCAGAAATAGAAATTAGATAGTTTCACAGAGTCCTCAAGATATGGTAAACATTGAAAGAAGTATTATAAGCAGTCCTGGCAGACAGAAAAGGTCATGAGGCAATTTATTTGTGATGTGATGTCATTTCATATTTTCAGGGCTAAGTATAAAAAGGCCGTTTATCCAGAGGATAAGGCATACTGGAAAGTAAGTTAAAAGACAAATGAGCTCTGAATCTAGACAGTGAATAGATGTTCTCAGGCACAAGGTATTTCTAAGTAAGAAATAGCTCCCTAAATGAATAAGTCTAAATATCAATGTCACAAGGAGACTGACGGCTCTGTAGAATGGGAGAACAATGCTCGCTTTAAGGAGAAGGAACCTCAAAATAGCAGATTTTATTTTTGTTCAATATGCTGTTTGGTGATGCAAAGATTGTGGGAGGAAGAGTAGGCCATAGCCTGGATATGAGAGCAAGGATAGGCCATATTTCAGACATGGACGAGTAATCTTTTCCCTGGGCTCTGTGTGCATCACTGGTGAGGAAAGACATATTTTGTAATGTGTTTTAAGTGCAACAGAAATTCTTACCTTGACAAAGCCAACATACAGAAAGAAGTGCAAAGAGGCTGAGTCCAATGTACTCAAAAAACTGAATGGTCTCAAAAACAACAGGGCATGGATTTTTCTGACAGCTGTCCCAAATGGCAAGAATTTCCTTTTGCCAATGTTCAGTGGACATTGTTTAACCTCAGACACTTGTTCAGCATCAGTGCATCTTAATGGAACTTTCATCTGTCAAATCCAGGGGATAGGATGACTTTATTGAGAACTAAGTCATCGGCATTACAGATCATATTTCCCCACAACTTCCAGAAGAAACCTGAGTTTATCCATGTAGTAAACAAAAATGGTCCTTAATGGAACTAATAAAAAAGATGCCTCCCTATTGAAATGTTGGCACTCTAAATCTCGAGTGTCGACATACAAAAAAAAAGAATGAAACTCCAGGAAAAGGGTACATTTTGAATAGCGTTCTTCTCCATTAAACTTCTTTTTTGCAGGGTTAATCCCCCTGCACCCCCTGATGTGTGGGGTAAGCCCCCTGTCACACCCCAAACTTATATATATACTAACTCCAAGATTACCATACCTTGGAGGAAAGGAATATTAAAGGAAATGGCTTTCTCAGACTTAGTATATGTAAGTCCATTTTTTAGCAATTCAGTCTCAACTTTCTGGGACTCTCTCTAGTAGATCCCAGCACTTCAAATGGTTAGCAGAAAGGACAGAGTTCTCTAAGGTATTATTGAAAACTGAAGAAAGGAAGACAGGATGAAGGTTAGAAATGGAGGTTAAAGATAAGGATTTAGTAATAGGGATAATATAGCAGGATTATAGGGAAATAGGAAGATGCCAGTAGCAGTAGAAAAATTAAAGATGAGTTTTAATGGAGCTGACAGAGAGGCCTCAGCCACTTTCAAATTTAGGATAAAGTCAACCAGTTGTTTCCCAAAACAGAGATGTCTTCAACAAATGTTAGGAGTGTGAAAGTCAGAAGATTAGACAGAAAAACTGTGTCTGCTTTAAGTTGTTGGTGAGAATTGCTGGCTGTTACTGATGCAGTGATGTGGTCGTGGGAGGTTCTATTAGTTCTCCAGGTAGTTGGAAAAGGTCTGCACTACTTCTCTTGATTTCTGCAATTGGCCTCATCAACCTGAAAGGTGATGGTTGGGGCGAAGTTTGATGATTAATCTCCCTTCAGAAATTCCTGGTGGAATAAGAGGTCTGCACCTGTTTCTACTTTACAAATGTGGCTTTAGCCTTGTTTCCTCTACTGCTGAATTTATTTCTCAAGAAAATATATGGCTTTCAGTCAGTATCACACCCTCGCATTTTGCATTTATCCAAGCTGTAATATTTTTTACTTATGAAATATGAATTTGAAGTGCAAGTCAATAAATAGATTGATGCTGGAATCTTAAAACAAGTATAAGTACTGATCTTAGACAGGAAGAATTAAATTGAGGAAGTCTTCTAGTGTGTAGTTGCTTTGTGTATGGCACAGGACCGAGGACAAGTCATTAAATCCAAGATCTCCTCTAGTGTTATATGTCATTGTATTTCAGGTTAGGCCTGCTGAGAATATATCACCTTCTGGTGAAAGGCATATTTTAGGAAGCATCTAAAATAATGATTCTGTATACGTACCAGTATAGATTAAAATATATTTATTTACATTGGTTTAATTGGGTAGGACAATAATCAAAATCCTGAATATTTCAAACGAGAAATGATATTCTTGCACAAAACTGAAAGTGATATGGTAAACAAATGTAAAATAAATAAATGATTATGACACCAAAGGTCAATTAATTACATTTTCAAATAGAAAAATAATGCAAAAAGGCAACTATTTAGAAAGGAAAATGAGTCTGACCTTTCTTTCAGTCAAGCGGTGGGGAAAACATTTAGATAAGGAAGGACCATTCCACCTTCCTGAAGATGACTCTCTGATGTTAGTGGTGATGATGGTGGCAGACCATCATAGACGTGTGCGGTGCACCCTTACATACCCTCAGGAAAAGTTTGCTGTGCAGCTCCCTCTACCTGATATAAGACAACTCAGCAGAGAACTGTTGTAGTCATCCAAAGTCAAAAGAGGAACAAGTAGGTCTTAAGCTTTTGATCACAGCCTAAACTATACTGATACACAAGGTGACTGCACTATATGTCCATTTTCTGGCCAGGAGCATACTTCTCAAGTAAAATTGAAGACTTGTGATTCACTCAAAGCCATAATCAACAAATGCAGCTGAAAATATTAGGAGGCATTCTACTGGAATCAAAGTCATAAAATGAGAGTTCTAGTCCATGAAAGCAGGGGATAGTTGGATTCAACCAAGAAGAAACTTGTCATGGCTTTCCAAAATGCCTAGAACAATAGATGACTAGTTTTCTGGCTCAGCCAACCACAAACCCAGACACATAGACACAGATATGCACACAAACACACACTAAACACACACGTGCTTAAACAACTAATGCTCATATGAATATTAACACTCTAGTCATACTGATTGTATACGCTGCCTGGAAAACTTACCGGAATTCAGTATGATAACAGTACCTTTTGTGTCTTCTTTTTCTTCCCTCATCTTAAGGAATGGGAATGTCCAATAAACTTCCATATTGTTTATTCTCCAAAAAGACTGAAAAAAAAAGATATACATTTTAATCTGCTTGTAATATTAGCAAACTGTTAATGTTAAGTGAAAACTTGAAAAGAAAAATCACACTCATAGGTATCACAGAAAGTCCATAATCTTTACTAACACACTGAAGACAGGAAAGACATTTTGTACATTTTAAAGATGCTCTATTTGCACTTCTACTTGTTGACAGACTATATTGCTATCTTAGTAAATGAAAATAGGTACAAAATGGCATAATTATGCTACATCTGTGCATTAGAATTTGAAATAGTAGCTAGCTATACTGGCACTCTAGTCAGCCCCCTTAAACAAAAGTAAAAAAACAAAACAAGAAAAATAAACAGCAAAGCAGCTCTTCTTGATACTTTACTATCATGCCATTTGTTCATTTAAACATCTGCACTACTGGGTCTATTTAAATAAATGAACAGAATGCTGGTAAGGTGCTTTCACATTACCAATTGGACCACACACCCCTAAAAGCTTGCACCCAGGGCAGTCACCCTTTGTCATGCCCAGGTTACAGTTCTGTCACATTGACCATATGTTATTTGGTTGTTCTTCTAATGACTGAATGCAAGAAGAAAATCACTCTAGTCCAATAAAATGCTATCAGGCCTAGCAGCTAAAGTATGAGAACGTCAGTGCTTATTGAAAGATTCGGTTCGGTTGCCTCTCCTTCAGGCAGGGGGCACCCAGTGACAGAGCTATGATCCAAAGTTGGTGGGCTGCATTCTTATAACCGATGCATGGACTTTTGTACCAATAATGGCACCATAGTGCAGTATTACAAGCAGTGCTGTGCTCTGCTCCCCAATAATGGCACCATAGTGCAGTATTATAAGCAGTGCTGTGCTCTGCTCCCCAATAATGATAACATAGTGCAGTATTACAAGCAGTGCTGTGCTGTGATTCCCAATAATGGTACCACAGTGCAGTATTACAAGCAGTGCTGTGCTCCCCATTAATGGCACCATAGTGCAGTATTACATGCAGTGCTGTGCTCCCCAATAATGGCACCATAGTGCAGTATTACAAGCAGTGATGTGATGTGCATCCCAATAATGGCACCACAGTGCAGTATTACAAGCAGTGCTGTGATGTACACCCCAATAATGGCACCATAGTGCAGTATTACAAGCAGTGCTGTGCTCCCCAGTAATGGCACCATAGTGCAGTATTACAAGCAATGCTGTGCTGTGCTCCCCAATAATGGTACCAAAGTGCAGTATTACAAACAGTGCTGTGCTGTGCTGCCCAGTAATGGCACCATAGTGCAGTATTACAAGCAGTGCTGTGCTGTGCTCCCCAATAATGGCACCATAGTGCAGTATTACAAGCAGTGATGTGCTGTGCTCCCCAATAATGGTACCATAGTGCAGTATTACAAGCAGTGATGTGATGTGCATCCCAATAATGGCAGCATAGTGCAGTATTACAAGCAGTGCTGTGCTGTGCTCCCCAATAATGGCACCATAGTGCAGTATTACAAGCAGTGATGTGCTGTGCTCCCCAATAATGGTACCAAAGTGCAGTATTACAAACAGTGCTGTGCTGTGCTTCCAAATAATGGCACCATAGTGCAGTATTACAAGCAGTGCTGTGCTGTGCTCCCCAATAATGGCACCATAGTGCAGTATTACAAGCAGTGCTGTGATGTACACCCCAATAATGGCACCATAGTGCAGTATTACAAGCAGTGCTGTGCTGTGCTCCCCAGTAATGGCACCATAGTGCAGTATTACAAGCAGTGCTGTGCTGTGCTCCCCAATAATGGTACCAAAGTGCAGAATTACAAACAGTGCTGTGCTGTGCTCCCCATTAATGGCACCATAGTGCAGTATTACAAACAGTGCTGTGCTGTGCATCCAAATAATGGCACCATAGTGCAGTATTACAAGCAGTGCTGTGCTGTGCTCCCCAATAATGGCACCATAGTGCAGTATTACAAGCAGTGCTGTGCTGTGCTCCCCAATAATGGTACCAACGTGCAGTATTACAAGCAGTGCTATGCTGTGCTTCCCATTAATGGCACCATAGTGCAGTATTACAAACAGTGCTGTGCTGTGCTCCCCAATAATGGCACCATAGTGCAGTATTACAAGCAGTGCTGTGATGTGCATCCCAATAATGGCACCATAGTGCACTATTACAAACAGTGCCATCCTGTGCTCCCCAATAGTGATACCAGAGTGCAGTATAACAAGCAGTGCTGTGCTGTGCTCCCCATTAATGGCACCATAGTGCAGTATAACAAGCAGTGCTGTGCTGTGCTCCCCATTAATGGCACCATAGTGCAGTATTATAAGCAGTGCTGTGCTGTGCTCCCCAATAAAGGCACCATAGTGCAGCATTACAAGCAGTGCTGTGCACCCCAATAATGGCACCATAGTGCAGTATTACAAGAAATGCTGTGCTCTTCTCCCTAATAATGGTACCAAAGTGCAGAATTACAAACAGTGCTGTGCTGTGCTCCCCATTAATGGCACCATAGTGCAGAATTACAAACAGTGCTGTGCTGTGCATCCAAATAATGGCACCTCAGTGCAGTATTACAAGCAGTGCTGTGCTGTGTTCCCCAATAATGGCACTGTAGTGCAGTATTACAAACAGTTCCATGCTGTGCTACCCAGCTGTTGTCCTTCACATGTGATAGTAAAATAGGGTACTATCTACCTTAGTTGGTGGTTGGTGAAATAGATGTTAAAGAACCCATAACACTTTTCCCCAATGCCCTTGCTAAATGTTATACTATCTGCATAATTCCCCTCCCAAGGCCCCACTGAAAATACTATGAATCTAAAGGAATTAACAGGGTCAACAAAAATGTAAACAAGTAAATTATTGCTTATATTTGGCTTGCTTATTTGCAGTGCACATTTAACCAAGCCTCAGTATGGCCTAGCCAGCAGCAGTATTTAACTACCACATTATAATAGGCTGTAATGCTGGTATTTATTTATTTTTTTTTTATTTAACATTTTGTTTACTGGGAAAATCAGACATGGAATGAAGCCAATTTTCAGCAGAGGCCCAGGGAGAAGCATTCCAGATGCATGTCCTGCACCTCGAGAAAACCCACACGAATGTAGGGAGGACATGCAGACTCCACACAGAAGGCAACCCAGCTGAGAATCGAACTGGAGAACCTCTTGCTGTGAGGCAACAACACTATAGCTGCACCACTGCACTGTCCATGGTATTTTAATGTCAGAATTATTGTACCAAATGCTGCAGCTATAAAAGCTTGGATACTTACACACATGATTGATATTCTTGCTCTCTATAAGATGCGACTATCTCTTGAAACTATACTTCTCCTTTTGGGTTTATTCAATAAGTACAATATGGCAAACCCATCAAAATGTCTGCGTGCTGGGGGCAGGATATCTGGTGGGTAATAGTACACATTAGAAAATATACAGTACCAAGAAGGATCTTCATGGCCCTAGTTTTAAAAGCAAAGAGAGAGAGGTCTGGCGTGAAGGTAGCCATATAAATCAGAAATTGTTTATTTGCATATACAGTCCTCCCAAAAGATGTAATGATGGACTGAAACATTTTCTTCCAAATTAAACCTAAGGCTGTCTCGTTGAGTGGTGCAAAGCAAACTGAAAGTCTCTTACCACTATAGCTCAGGTCCTTCCCACAGATCAAAACATCATTTAACAAAGAGAGAAGCTGGACAACAGCATTACAATCCTCCACAACTCTAAGAAGAAAGGGAAAGGCATGTGGACCTGTTTACTGAGAAGGCCTCACAGATACTAAAGTACAGTATGTACCCTTGTGTGTAACAACAGGTAAGACTTAGCCAGCAGGTCATTATTTGTCATTAGAACTATTCCAAAGCACAAAGAATAGCTGTGGATCCAGGACAAAATTCCATTCAGGATTCCAGATGTAAATTTAGTCCTGGAGCTATACCAACTCTCCAAGTTATAATTCATGACAAAGGTATGGGGACTCAAACAGATAACTGCAGCAAAGTTCTCTTTCCTTTAAAACAAGTAGCAGAAACTGCCACCCCCTTACAGACTGGAACCTAAATGGGTAAGGAAGTGGTATTACCCTTTAATAAAATGACAAAAGGTAGAAAAACAAAAAATAAAAGCTTGTCTAGTTGTAGCAGCCCTTCACTGCATGACAAATACAATCAATCATTTATCGGTGAAACAGTGCTGTGAGATCCTTCCTCCGCTCTTCCAGAACTATGCAATTCTCCCATGGGTTGTTAAAGAGAGTAGTCTGAATACTTACTAATAATTCAAGCCGTTCATAACTGTGGGGTGAAAATTACTGATTCCTTAGGGAGAGGTATTAACAGTTATTCCTGAAAACAGACACCAGTAGGACAACTGCTATTTTTAAGGGGTTACAACAGCAGTAGCACTAAAGCTTTTTGTGGAAATAAAAACCCTTGTAATTTAGGGGAGCATATCTCTTTTGTCATTTATTTGGTATTCTTGTGATATTATTGAATACAGAGCTAGAAGAAAGAGTAATCTGATCTAATACTGACAAATCTAACAGCGCTGAGCTGTAGACGAGTGCTATGAATACCAGTGACCTGAATTCTTACCTTTATGTAGAAATTCTGTAGCATATCTGTAGGCCACAACTAACAAGAGAAACAATTGATGCGCACATGACTATATGTTGCATGGTGCTTCTTCAAGTTAGCCGTGGGCATGCAAGTTTAAGTGAAGATTAAAATGGGCTTTAGTGGCAAAAGAATGCTTAGCAAATAAGCTGCCTGCCTTCCTCCAACTCTATCACTAATTAAAAAGCAACAGACAGCTCATGTCTCTCCTATCAGTGATCCAGAAGAAGTCTCCATATAGTGAAATAGGGTTTAGAAAATGTCATGCAGTAGAAACTGATGGTACATGATAGAAAATTAAGGGTTTATGCAGTCAAGGAATGCTATTTATTTATCATTTGTTGGTCGGGTTAGTACCACCAGGCTTATAGCATCTTTTCACTGAAGACCTACGGTGGTATGTATACTACAAGAGGAAATTTGATCAAGACAATGGAGAACTTCCCCTACTTGTTACATGTTAACAAGTTGGTCTGTTTGATTGTAGTGCTTTCTGCTTCCATTCTGGGTGTACAGGTGGTTTTGGAGAAGCAAGAAGCATACAATGTTGGCAACTATAAATGTAGCTGATAGTGCTGGCGAGAATATTGTGAGGATAAGTGATTATGTGAAGGAAAATTAGTTAATCAGAGAGAAGCAAATCGTGAAAGGGTTAGTTGTGAAGTCAGTCAAGACTTCACAGCAAAGAAGTGAGGAAAAGAAGCGTATGGGTGCTAAGTGGAAGGTGGTCAAGCCTTTACAGCCTCTTAATAGTTATAATGTTAAGCAGATTAAACTAGAGATGAAGAATGAATGGAGGGCAATTGGTCCTTTTTAAGAGTCTGGAAGTAGATTCCAGCAGGGACCTTTTGCAGATGACAGTTTGGGCACAAATTAAGTTGTGGTTACAGTCCTTCAGTTGGAAGGGTTGCAGAATGACATATTGCAGGATATGTTGGTCACCAGTGATCTGAAGAATGGTAAAGATGTTTCCTAGAGGGTATAATGGATAAAATACAAAAAGAAGATGTTGAACTGATTCCTAAGGATGATGTCAAAAAAAGTATATCATATGTGGATATGGTAAAGGAGAAGAGAAAGGAAGCGATAGAAAAGGATCCAGAAGTAAAACAGAATAAAAGTTACACTGTAAGGATTTACAATAAAGGAGAAAGGAGCTGGAGAGATATGAGGTATGGGGAAACATTATTTTACCATTAGGAACTTCACTGTCAGAGGTAAGAGCCTTTATTCATATTAGTAAAGAGACTTCTTGTGATATTATTTTTGAAAATGGACATGCAATACGGAAAAAAAGAGCGTTATTTGGGACTCATGTATTTAAAGCCTTCTTTAAGGAAACCAATAAAAAAATACGTGTTCAATTTAGGACTGAAGTTGAAAAGAATATCTGTAAAGAAATACTGGACATTTCTAAGGTGTATGATAACAGAGGACTAGGGACTGGGGGGTGCAACTGTAATGTGATATTAAAAATTGAAAATGAAATACATGTGCATATTATCGGTATAATAAATGTGGAAGGTCAAAAAGAGATTGTTAAGTATTGGGCCAACCAAAAATTTGTTTCTATTGTTAGAAAACAGACAATATGTTATTGATTGTGTTAAAAATGTTGTATTTGTGGTGTTACAGGATATGCTGCAAAAAATGTATTTTGAAATGTTATAAATGCAATAATGGGAGGTTAGCATAATGGCAAAGGTGTTTACCTTACAGACGCAAGGTGCAGGGTTTGATTCTCACATGGTGTAATTGGCTAGGCTTAAAATGTCTCCTAAGGGCAGTTAGCCTAGTACTAATCTATGAACCTATGAATAAGAAAGGGCACATGTGACAGATTGCAAGGAAGGGAAAGATAAGTCAGATAATGTAAGTGTGAGAGAAAGGAGTAGGAACAAACACAAGAAGTAGTTGAAATTACAATTCAAGAGGAGCTGAGACAGAAGATAGCAGATGAGGATATAGTAAACATAGTTAATAATGAGAATAAGGATAGAATCTTATCCCAAAAAGAAGAAGCAATTATAGCGGAAGATTCAGAAATTAATGATGAAAAAGATGTTAGTTGGAAAATAGTTAAAAGTAAAAAAAAATCTAATGGCAAAAGACTACATGAAAGAAAAATAAAATGTATAGAGGGTTGAATACCAAAGAAAAAAAGGAAAATGGTGAAGGGTGTCCTATATTCTTTCCAAAAGGATACCTAAAAGTGATCCTCTGTCTATGAATGTGAACAGTCTGAAAAGTATTGCTAGAAGGTCAGCTATTACAGAATGGTGTAAAAGTTTAGATTGTGACATTATAATATTAGAAGCTATCAGACTACTAATGAGAGAAGAGACATTACAGAGTATTTATGGGGGAATGATGTAGTTTGGAATTTAGGACAAGATACAAATTCAGGAGTATGAATTCTAATAAAGAAGATGGCTAAAATTCTAGATATAACCTTATATACATACATACATGCATGCAACTATTTCAAGCACGGGCATTAATGTATTTATTTTCGTTATTTATTTATTTATTTATCATTTGTTGACCGGGAATGTCCAACTAGACAGAGCCTATTTCCAGTGGAGGCCCGAGGAGAAACACTCCAGACACATGTCTTTAAAATGTGAGAGGAAATCGGAGTACCCAGAGAAAACCCACATGAATGCAGGGAGAACATGCAAACTCACACAGAAGGTACCCCAGCCGAGAATTGAACCGGAGAGCCTCTTGCTGTGAGGCAACAATGTTAACCACTACACCACTATGCCACCCTATTAATCCCCTTCTAGCTTACCAATATACCAAAACACTTGTTCCTATAATAAGTGTCTAGGCTGTTCTTAAAAATATCTATAATAGTACTTGCTTTAATATAAGTTGGTAATCTGCTCCATGCATCAGCTACTCTGTCAGACAACCAATTAGTACACTTCTCACTCCTATATAATCTTCTACTTAGGTTGTCTGATGATTCTCTTGTACTTTTTGATAACCCCAAACATTTCCAAAGGTAGTTGTCTCTAAATGCCCTATATACCTGAATAAGATCTCCTCTTAGATATCTGTAAGAGACACTGCACAAGTTCAGATATTTTAGTTTTTCATAATAACTTAAATTTTCCCATCCATGATGCCCTTGGTATAGTTCCACTGTACTCTTTCCAGTTTACTCATGCTTGTTTTCTTATAGAGTTTTAATATTGTTATTCCATACTCAAATTTGGGTCTAATGTAACTAACAAACAATGACTTCATCATTTTTGATTTCCTAGATGGTAAATCTTTTTATACAACCTACAGTTCTTTAACTATCATTAGCCAATTGGTTAACATGATTAAACAAACTCATAGCTGGATCTACCCATACAGTTTCAATCACTGTGAGCTGTATTAAATATTCGCCTTTCAATTTATGTCTCCCAAATCTCATATGCTTAGTTTTTGATGTATTTATCAGCATATTATTCTCCTGTGCCCAAATGGTTGACGTAGTCAAGTTATTTTGCAGATATGCCTTATCTGTAACACATGTAATCAGTTTACCCAATTTCAGGTCATCTGTATATAGACTGTAGAACACCTCAGATGAAAAAGTTAGGTCTGAAAGATACAATCTAAACAAGTAATGGCCTAGGACAGAGCCCTGTGGGACACCCTGATTGTAACCAATGATTTCGCCTGTCCAGTTGCTGTATGAATTTTGCCATGTTCTATGTGTAAGCCATGTAGCTCTCCATCTTGTCAAGAGTACATCAATAACTAACTGTACTAATTTATTGATCAGTGTTATGTGTATGACCTGGTCAAATGCTGAGGTTAAATCTATATAAATTACATCACAGCACAAATTTTCATTCATAGCTGTTATTATATTGTTATAAAACATCATGTTACAGGTGGTAATAGATCTATTTTCAACATATGCATGATGATATATGGTTTCAAGTCCCAACCTATCCATTTCTGACAATAACTTATCCAATATTATCTTCTCCATTATTTTTCCACAACATGAAAGTAGACTTAAGGGTCTATATTACTCTAGGTTTGTCCTACTCCCCCTTCCCTTAAAGTCTGCAATCTTGAGGAATCTCCCCATATTTATATGACCTAGTGAATAATAGGTATAATGGTACCATAAGTTCTTGCTGAAGTGTTCTCAGGTCATTGTTACTAATTCCATCTCTTCCCTGTGCTTTGTTTGGATCCAGTTTGTGCAGTTCTTTTTCAATATAATCTAATTTGATTCCAGTATCTGAGGTTATCTGGATGTCACTAGGACAACTTATCACCCCTTTTGTGGAGCCAAACTGTTTTGTAAATAAATCTATAATCTGTTGTGTCTGAGAATAAATTTTAAAAACTGCACACAGTTTATCAATTTGTATGTCTTTACTCCTTCCACATCTTATGTATCTATAAAAAGGTTTCCTATTATGCTCAATATCAATATATCCAGTTTCTTCAAAATTTTCTTGATCTTGTCCCACATTGTGCTTAACCTGTTTGCCCACCTTGTTTATTTCAGTTTTCAAAGTTGTAGTTTAACCTCTCTTCCATATCTTATATTTTTCTCTCTCACCTTAATCGGATAACTTGTTCTTATGGAAGTATATCCCCCTGACGTATGCCTAGATCCTGATGTTGAACATTTTTTTTATTTTTTGCACTCAAACAATTTCTCTTTCAAAACTTTCCACATTCCATCTGCAGTTTTTCCACTGAACACCTCACTTCAGTAGGTTTTACACAGAGACTGCTTTGTTTTCCATATAATCTGTAATTAACCTTCTGTACATTGATTTAGATTTCAGTTTGGCAGAATTATCTAGCAACAAATTAACATTTATAACCTTAGTAATTCTGGAGAGAGTAACTATTTCATATATAAGCTGGAAAGAAAATCTATACAGAATAAGAGTGTTGTATATAAATGTGACAAAAAAAGAGAAATATGTTTAATCGATTTCTGAATTATGTTGCTATAAATATGGAAATTATTATACTAGGAGATATTAATTGTGGTTTGAGGGGGAAAAAGGAAGCTATATCAAAAAGATTATGGAAATTATAAAATATGGTAATTTAAGTATTTGGAAAACAATGAATGGACATGTAGTAGAGGAATATATAAGATAGAAATTGATTATTTTCTTATAGTGGAAAGGTTGCAGGCAAAGGAAAAAGGGATGATAATAAGCTTTTCAGGTCATAGAGCTATTTGGATAAAGATAAGTGATAAAACAGATGTGGTTGTTAAGATAGGAAATGGTTTAAAAATGTTAACTGAGAAAGAATGAGAAGGAGAAGATGAATTAAGAAATATAGAATTATGAGAAGATCATGCACATGTGACAGTTTTATAAGGCTTAGTCTGAACAGTGGATGTCAATCAAAATAAAATAAAAATTGTTATTTCGTCTGGCATGAAAATAAGAGGAAAGAAGCAAAAAATGTATGATACTTTAAGTGAAGAAGCATTTGCTAATTAAGAAAAAAATAACAGCAAATATTTTTCTCAATGAAAAAGAAATGCATGAGGTAAATAAAGATAAAATTAAGAACTTGTTATTTAAACAAATATATTTTCTTCAAGGAAAACAAAAAGAAATTGCTCCATATTTAGATAAAGTCATAAAAGAGGATAGTATAATGAGAGAGCTGATGGGCAAAAAAGGAATGCTGTACAGATGCTAAAAGAATATAGTGAAAATTGTGGTATATTATATTCAAGAAACGTTTAAAAAAGGGGTAAGAAAGAAAGTGTGGTATGGAAGGTGAAAACATTTTCTGACCAATATTATATGGATTTTGAAAAGAGAATAGTGATAGTGGAATTAGATAGGATATTAGGACAAGTAAATGTGGAAAGAGCATCTGGTCCTGATGGAATAAAATACCAAATGTATAAAAATTTGACTATGCAATGAAAGCAATTCTTTACAAAAGTATTAAATGAGTGGTTGAATGTGAGTTTTAAAATACTAAAAAAACTACGTAGTGGGATATTCATTTTTGGAGGGGGTGAAAAAAGGATATAAAAATTGGAGGCATATTGTTTTGAATGACACAGATTATAAAATCATTATGACAATTATACAAAACAAAATGGAATTAAACATTTTGAGTATTATACTTTTGTGATTTTAAGTATTTTCTTCTGTTTTTTTGTTACATATTACTGCTTTGATGCCTACTTTTTGGCATTTTCCGGCTTGCTAAAGTTTATATCTGTAATAGTAACAGTACTTGGAACACATCTAGAGCCTGTTTACTGCATTTCCTGTGTTCCACTTATTTTAAAATCGTTTTTTTCTCTAAAAACTGCATTTTACCTGATTTTGGCCTAGCACTCAAGTGTGGGGTCATTTATTGCACTGTTGTGATTATTTTGCTGCTTGTGTATCTCTGCTACCTTTAAACTACAACAAAAAGAAAAAAAAATATTGCTTTTTTCCCACTTTCTGAAAGTTAAGAAAGTTCAGTTACAGATTTGCTGTTCTGAACTGTTTGGAAGTATCTAGAAGGCCAGTGCTTGCTTAGGCTAAAGGGAAGTCTCTGTGTTCACCAGTGGGAGTGGTTAACACTGAACAGCCTGCCTGTCCCTGGAGGACTGGTTACTACCTAGAAGCTGTAGTTTTATTGGCCATTTTGGGTCAATTCTAAACTCATTGATCTCTCTCTCTTAAAACCAGGCTGCCTCGTGGTTTTGGCATCTTTTCAGGCTTGCTAGTTGTTGCTGAAGCACCTACCAAGAGGAGAAAACGCTGAGAGAAGAAAAGGAGCCACCTTTGTGATTTTAAGTATTTTCTTCTGATTTTTTAAGTTTTACTGCTTTGCCGCCTACTTTTTGGCATTTTCCGGCTTGCTAAAGTTTATATCTGTAACAGTACTCCTTGATCTCTCTCTCTCTCTTAAAACCCTACAACTCTCTTTTTGTGTGGTTTTGCGCACTGAGCAGCGTCGGGCAGCGCCGCCTAAACAGGTTTAAACTATTCCAGACTCCACAAAGTCTGCTCTTCACTTTCTCCCTTAGAACTGTTCAAACTCTCAAAGTAATCACTCTATTTTCTTTCTAAAGCCCTGCACTTGCTCAGCTCTTATAAGGAAACACTAACTAAAGCACTACACCCTCCTTGACTTCTCATAAGTATTAGAATCCCGATTGGTCCTTCCTGATCAAGTGAAAAATCAGTTCCCTTCCCTAATGTGATCAGTAAAAAAAACTGTTCCCTATACTAATCTGGTATGTCCAAGGGTCAGTTTCAAGGTTACTCTCCAGTCCAGCTGGTGAATCTGGGAATTTTGAGGCAATGTTACAATTGCCTTATGTACACAGACAACCCTCTACTCCTTCCAACAAACTCTAATACATGTGAGAGATGCAGTTACACAGCCAAACTGGAGGCAGAGCTCTCTCAACCCAAGACTGGCACAGTCAGTCAGGAGGAAAAGGTAATCACCCACACCACAAATCCAGTCTCACACAGACCTATTGCATCTGCATACCCAAAACATAAACACACAAAAACATACTCGGAGGCTCTAAATAAAAATCTGCCTAAACAGCAAAGACCTTCTAAGCAGATATCCAAGCAACAGCCACCCCTCAACAATACCCACAAATCACATATCTCACAAAATCAGTGTGCCTCACAGTCACAGCCCATAAGGCCAAACAACACACCAAATACACTTGTTATAGGGGACTCTATTGTCCGGCACACTGACGTCCCACTCACCAGACTGAACAAGGAAAAGGTCACTGTAAGCTACCTGTCGGGTGCCAGGATCCACCACATAATGCAAGAACTCAGGTCACTCCAAAGCAAGTACAAGTATGACTCCGTCATTGTCCTTGCTGGTGTGAATGACATGAGATGTACCTCCCTGGACTACATGAAAAGACATAGAGGAGCTCTCTGACCATGTAGCCCAAGCTGGTATGTCCCTGACCTTGAGTAGCATCTTGCCCTCACCAAGAATGATGTCACAGTATAAAGACAAAATGATCAGTTTCAACAATTGGCTAAAGTATTGGTGTCATTCAAAGGGGATCCAGTGTCTGTCAGCCTGGGATGACATGCTCGACAAGCCACGTTGCTTCACTAGGGACGGCTTGCACCTGTCACCCTTAGGCTTTCGTATACTGGCCAAGACCCTTGCAACCCCCATAGTGCCTTTTTTAGGCAAGGCTCAAAGGACAAACCCACCTCCATAGACAACCCAAAGATAAAAAAACTAAAGGTAATGCTACTCAATGCCAGAAGTCTAAACCTCAAGATGCACGCACTCGAGACTCTCCTCAGTATGGAGAAAATCGATGTCTGTGCAGTAACATAAACCTGGTTCAAGGCTCCTGAGAGCACCCCGGCACTACCAGGTTATAACTCATACCATGTGTTTCGGCCCCAAAACTCGGACCAAAGCACAAAAGAGGGGGAGTATCTATATTCATCAAAGATACCTACACCTCCAGGTTAGTGGCACTGCACGAAGCATCGGAAACCATCCATGTGCAACTAACAGCGGGCAAAACTGCCTTTCAGTTTGTAGCCTGCTACAGAACACCCTCCCTATTACAGGAACCCCACTTGGCATTCCTGAGAACACTGGAGAATATGAAGGTCTCTCCAAACACTATGTTATTGGGTGACTTCAACTACCCAAACATTGATGGGAAAACTACTCAAGCCCAAACACCCTCGCCCAACGGTTCCTTGAATTTATAAACTCTAACACAATGGAACAACTGGTCACCACTCCCACAAGAGGGAACAACATATTGGACCTGGACATCACCAACATGGGGACTCTATGTTCCACACCAGAGGTAAACCCCTCATTGGTAAGATCAGACCATAAACAAATTTCCCTGGACATCCATATCCCATCCCCACCCCCAGCCAAGGAAATCACTGTAAAGAATTTCTCAAAAGCGAACTTTGCACTTCTCAAGACTGAGGTGGAATCCTTCAAAGCCCCTGGGCCAGAGGATAATGCAGCCCAATCTGCAGAATCCTTTACAAATGCATTCTATGAGCACCTGCAGGAATGCATGGATCGTGCTATCCCAAATAAAACCAAGACTCACTCCTCCAAAAACAGGAGACCGGTCTGGTGGACCCCGGCCATATATAAGCTATACAACAGAAGGAGGAAGCTACTACATGACAGAGCAAAATCCCAAAAAGAGAAGGCATCTCTGATCAGTATTAGCAAGAAACTTCGATCCCTCATAAAATCATTAAAGGTCAGTTTCGAAAGATAAATTTCCCTAGACACTAAAGATAATCACAAGGCCTTCTTTAGTTATGTCAGAAACATGGGCGGAAACTCCCAGATATGCTCTGAATTGTTGCATAACGGTACAAAATATACCAACCTACAGACATAGCCAACATCCTGGCAGACAGATTCAGTGCAAACTTCTCCCCCCCTTCCCCCCCAAAGGAGCAAACGCCTATCCCAACTGAATGTAACCTCCCTGACATCACAGATGCACAGGTGAAAGCTGCCCTCTCCAAAGCAAAAAACACAGCATCTATGGGACCGGACAGTGTCCCAGGCTGTGTCTTACATGAGCTCCAAGAAGAACTGAACCCTCACATTAAGTCACTGTTCAAACTTAGCCTTACTACAGGATATGTACCCAAAGAATGGCGTACAGCTACAGTGGTCCCACTGCACAAAGGTGGTGCCACAACGGACCCCGGAAACTATCGCCTCATAAGCCTGACTAGTCTGGTCTGTAAAGCTATGGAGCGTATTATCATGGAACTCATAAACAAAGACATTGGGAGCCTCCAGACACTGGACCCTACCCAATTTGGCTTTGTTAAGGGCAGATCTTGCCTCTTAAACCTAGTTGATTTCTTTGAAACAGTTACCAAAGCCATAGATGAGGGCAAGGTAGTCCACACAGCCTTCCTGGACCTCACAAAAGCCTTCAACACAATACCCCACTCGGGCATCATAAATAAGCTTACCAGCTTAAATATCAACCCCTATATCACAAGATGGGTTGCAAACTGGCTCAGAGATAGAACCCACATGGTCAGAATCGCAGGTGCCATGTCCGAATCCAAACCAGTTGCAAGTGGCATCCCACAGGGCTCAGTTCTGGGACCTCTCTTGTTCAGGATATACTTCTCTGAGGTTCAGGCTAACATGGGGGGATTATGGCTGACAAAGTTCGCAGATGACTGCAAACTGGGGGCCATAATTGAATCTCCAGCTGACACAAGCATCCTCCAAAAGGGTCTCACAGAGACGGATGCTTGGTGCCAGAGCCACAGCCTCAAGCTAAACGCTAAAAAGTGCATAGTCAACCCCTTTGGGAAAAACAAGGTGCCCACAAATTACCACATAGGTGGTAATCCATTAAGTATGGAAGAAGTAATTAGAGATTTGGGGACCAACGTAGATAGTAATCTCTCCTTTGATAATCACATTGCCAAAGTGGTTAGAAAGACCTTCTATATAGCCCACCTTATCACGAAAGGGTTCACATCTAGATCAAGAGAGGTCATTGTGCCCCTCTACTCATCACTCATCAGGCTCATAATTGAATACAATGCCCCCTTTGGGATGTACCTTACCCGACACCTGCAGCAACTGGAGAGACCCCAAAAGTACCTCACCAAGAGGATCATGGGCTACAAACAGATGTCCTATGCAGCTCGACTAAAGAAACTCCAGCTCTACTCAGTTGCTTACTGCCTACTCAGAGGTGATCTATGCCTGATGTACAAAGCCATGTCAAACCCAGAATTAATGGACATGCTCCACCTCAAAAAATCCAAGTCCCTTAGATCTACACGCTCCAGGAACCTAAACCTCAGCACAAAAATAAATAGGACATGCTGGAGGGACAGATTCATTTCCCAGAGGCTCCCCTCACTCTGGAATAGAATCCCAATTCATGTTAGACATAGCCCCTCGCTGACCCTCTTCAAGCGAAATTTGGACGCGTGGATGGGAAATCGCAAATTCACCCCTGGGATCTCTCCTGTGTCCCTGCTAGACAGAGGCACAGTAAACTAATCTTAAAAGGGTACCTTCTGTGACCTACTTTGCAGAGGCACAGTAGGCTAATCTAATAGGGAGGCGGAAGCCAAATACACTCTGGCTAGGCTTATAAATGCCCTAGGGCAGATAGCCTAGTATCTACCTATGAACCTATGAACCTATACATGACATAATATATAGTGTCAAAGGTAGAAGAAGTCAAGAATTGTTAATGGTTGTTAGAAAATTGTAGACAGGAAGAATTACTAATTATGGTAGGAGATTTAAGTTAAGCTTTTGACACCATACAACATGGAATTTTGTGGGATATATTTAATTCATATAATATGAGCAAGAAGATCCAGAATGTATGCCCTATGAGTGGCATAATATGTATATTAGTTATAAATATAGTAACACATTCTCTGAATCAGGTTAGCAATATAAATTACAAAACAAAAGAAGTAATTGGCTTACCCATAATGTTATCTTATGCTGATCATAGTATAGTTATTACAAGACAGCAAAGAGGGATGGAAGAAGTATTATGTCAGTTAAATAAATGTTTGCAAATAGTTGGTATGAGTTTGAATAAGGAGAAAAGTAAAGGACTAGGATATGATGGGAAAATAAAAGGCTTAGATTTCAGTAGGAAAGAAATAGGGGTTTTAGGAATTAGATTTGGAAACCAACTTTACTGGGAAAACTCACCCTTCCACACCTTGCTGTGAGGGAAATGTTAGTTTGCATTTGCTTTCTTGTATTTTGAACTACTTTATTGCCTTCTATTTTGTATACTGTGATTCATTTTCTTTACACTGTGTTTTACTTGTATTCTGCTGTTAATTGCATATTAAAACGTGAAAGAGACCACAGCTGTGCCTCTTATGAGTCACACAGAAATTAGAACAGGTCAGTTAAGGAGTCACACAGAAGTTAAAACAGGTTAGTTAAGGTTAAGTATCTGTGAACTGAGTGAGTGGAGCTAGGAACTAAACCTTCTATTAAAGAGGTAAAATAAAACATTTCAAAGCTTTACTGGAAGAGCTCACCCAGACTCTGCCACAACTTAATGTGAGGGGAAAGGTTAGTTTACTTTTGCTTTCCTGTATGTTGTATTACCTTATTGTCTTCTTCTATTTTGTATACTGCGATTTGTTTTCTTTATACTGTGTTTTACTTGTATTCTGCTTTTAATTGCATATTAAAACCTGAAAACAGACCACAGTTATATCTCTTGTGAGTCACGCAGAATTTTTTTAATTTTTTTGCCACCATCCCAACTTGCTGCTGTTGTGTTCTTAAACACAACTGCCTTTCTAGTTGCCCGCCCCTTATGTTAATTTGACTACATATTTCCTTCCCTCTCCCCTTTCACTGGCTGTTATAAGTAAGCACAAGTTTATCATTTTGTGAAATCATTTCCCTTCAACTATTTAAATTCATTGGCCATTCCACTATATTCCATAGAATGAGAATACAAAAGTGCCCACCCCCTTTCAATCTATCTTGCTCTTTTAAAATTAGTGACTCTCCACTTAGACAGCTAAAGCTTAAGCTACCCCCTTTTTCATACCTAACTGCTTAGTGTACACTGCAGTGCTTAGGATATTAACCCATTTTTTATCTTACCTTTAAACATCTATTGCAAGACCACCAGTTATTGCAGTCCCCACATTCTGCCTCTGAGTAGTCATCTTGGGATTAGTGCTTCTGTTTTCTCCTGGTGAGAGAAGGAGCACAGGGACATTATTTCCTGGAGACTGCTGATCACCAGAAAGCCTAATAACTGCTTCATAGGTAACATCTTGAATTTGTGCTTATATTCTACTCCTGATGAGAAAACGAGCAGATTGCATTGATTCCTGACTGTTTCTGGTCGGCCAGAGAGTGTTTGTGCGTGACGTTCTTGACTTGTCTAGTCACTATTCAAGGCATCTACCAGAAAAAGACTACAACAAGCCATTGCATCATCAGGGACAAGACTGGAGATCAGCAAACAGGCTTTGGCCTGTTCTCATCTTGGGAATGGTGCTAATTGTATTTATTTATTTATTTATTTATTTATTTATTTATTTATTTATTATTTATTAACATTTGTTAACCGGGAAAGTCCAACTTGGAACAAAGCCAATTTTCAACAGAGGCCTGGGGAGAAATGCTCCAGATGCATGTCTTTGTAACATACACAGTCACTACAGTCCACAAACTAATAAAACTGAAAAACAGAAGCCAAAGCCTGCAATCCACCACAAAAAGTATTTATTCAGTGCTTTCATCTCTGAGATAGAGACTTCTTCAGAATAAAGTACATACATCCCAACAACCTTTATATACCAAGTGTATTTAAACATAAAGTCAATTAATCAATTAGCCAAATAAAAACATATACCATGTTTCTTAAAGTCCCCCACCATTATGTATACACTCACTTATGATAACAAACACTACAATCAATATGATGAAATAAAGGAAGAATAATGATGAATAAAAACATGTAAGACCATCATATATATATATATATATATATATATATATATATATATATATATATACATATACACTTAGATAACTGCTAAAAAATATATATGTTCATAGGGAACCACTTCTAAATCCTGAAAACCAAAACTACCGATGCCCAAAATCCCGAGACAAAATACCCAAAACACTAAAATGCTGAATCATCAAAACTGCGAAATTCAAACTACCGAAAACTACTCTCAACATACACCACACACATACACATACACACACCTTCCCACAGAACACAAACACACAAACCTAAACTACAGACAAGCAGGGGGGCAAGGCCCCTGCAACCCCCATGTCCGGGGCTGTGCCCCACACACCCCCTACTTAAATATTCTAACTCCAAAGTCGCACTGCATACACAAACACACGAAACACCACCACACACCTACATTCCCCACACACACACACACACACACACACACACACACACACACATCACAGTCACAACACAAACTTACACACTAAACCCCTCACCAACACATTTAAACATAGATACTTACCTAACCTTCCACCACACTGCAACACCAGAAGCATGAATGTCAAACTCCCGATGATCAGGATTTTGAAATTCGCACTTCTGGTCTTTCGGTAATTAGGGGTTTCGGCTATATAGTCTCGAAAGTTTGAAATTCAGTATTTCAAACTTTCAAGATTATGTAGTTATCCTGTTTATAGACATATTATGTATGTATGAATAAAATATGTAATCATCATCATCTTCTTTCGGCTGTTCCCATTAGGGGTCGCCACAGTGGATCATCTGTTTCCATTTCTTCCTGTCCTCTGCATCTTGCTCTGTCACACCAACCACCTGCATGTCCTCTCTCATCACATCCATAAACCTTATCTTAGACCTTCCTCTTTTCCTGTTACTTGGTAGCTTCATCCTTAGCATCTTTTTCCCAATATACTCAGCATCCCTCCTCAGCACATGTCCAAACCAATGTAATTTTGCCTCTCTGGCTTTGTCTCCAAACCTTCCAACTTGGGCTGACCCTCTAATATACTTATTCTTGATCCTGTCCACCCTCGTCACACCCAGTGCAAATCTTAACATCTTCAACTCTGCCACATTCAGCTTTAACTCCTGCCTTTTAGTCAGTGCCACTGTTTCCAACCTATATAACATAGCTGGTCTCATTACCCTCTTGTAGACCTTCCCTTTCACTCTTAATGGTACTTGTCTGTCACAAATCACTCCTGACACTTCTCCACCCATTCCATCCTGCCTGCATTCTCTTCTTCACCTCTCTTCCACACTCACCATTACTCTGAACTGTTGATCCCAAGTATTTAAACTCATCCACCTTCGCCACCTCTACTCCTTGCATCCTCACCATTCCTTTTTCCTCCCTCTCATTCACACACATATATTCTGTCTTAGTCCTGCTGATCTTTATTCCTGTTCTCTCTAGAGCATATCTACATCTCTCCAGGGTCTCCCCCAACTGTTCCCTACTCTCACTACAAATCACAATGTCATCTGCAAACATCATTGTCCACGGGGACTCCTGTCTGATCTCGTCTGTCAACCTGTCCATCACCATTGCAAATAAGAAAGGGCTCAGAGCTCATCCTTGATGTAATCCCACCTCCACCTTAAATGCATCCGTCACTCCCACCACAGACCTCACCACTGTCACACTACCCTCATACATATCCTGTACCACTTTTTCATACTTCTCTGATGCTCCCGACTTTCTCATACAATACCAAAACTCCTCTCTAGGCACCCTGTCATATGCTTTCTCTAAGTCTACAAAAACACAATGTAACTCCTTCTGACCTTCTCTGTGCTTCTTCATCAACACTCTCAGAGCAAACATCGCATCTGTAGTGCTCTTTCCTGGCATGAAAGCATACTGCTGATCACTAATCATCATGTCCCTTCTTAACCTAGCTTCCACTACTCTTTCCCATAACTTCATGCTGTGACTGATCAATTATGTCATAAAACTGTAAAATGTATATGTGTATTTGTGCATATATCTACCTGTCCACATAAGATATATAGATATAAAAATACCTTCAAATATCTTCTAATTTGTAAGATATAAAAAGTGTGTGAATTAATTAAAAAACTGTGATTTTAGTCTAAGAATGGAACTAATAGATACACAGCTAATGAGCCCATGTGGTTATGAGGTGTTAGACCTAATTTGCCACATCAGCTCTGAAAGTTCTAAAAAATCATTGAGTGGTCCCCCTCTTTCACCTGTTGTTACCTGTTCTAGGATGATAAAGTGAAAACTGTGTCCTGCACTTATGTTAATATGTGCTGCTAGTGCATTCTTGTTGTCCTTCCTTTTTATATCATAATAGTGCTGATATATCCTGCTTCTCAAAGCATTTTTTGTTTTTCCTATATAGAACTTCGGGCACTCTGAACATAGTGCCAGATATACCACTGCTTTTGAGTTACAGGACACCTTCCCTGTTATAATATGTCTCCCATAATTGTGTACATATATTTCCTTAGCCTCTATTATGTGTTGACATTGCAAACAGTAACCACATTTTATCATCCCAGCCCCCCTCGTGTAGTCTTGTGTATGTCTTTCTAACATGTTTTTTATATTACAGTCTTTTTTATAGATAATCTTAGGGGCTGGCCCTACCAGTTCAGCTTGTTCTACATCCACGCTAAAGATGTTCCAGTTGTGTTTAATAATATGACTAATCTCAAAAAAGTGTGTTGGTTGAACCTAAATTATGCTGATTTTTTTTTAAATTCTTTGCTTCCTGATATTTATTTATCTGTAAATCCCCCCCCCCCCCCGTAACAAGTAGGGGAACAGAATGTCCATCCAATCTATTTTTGATTACTTCTTGGAAGATGTTGTTTATAAAGTGTTTTGGGTAGCCCCTTTTCCATAACATATTCTTCAACATGTCAATTTGTGGTAAAAATTCATCATATTCAGAGACCATCCTGGCTAATCGTACACCCTGTCCCTTTACAAGGGACTTCTTTTGGTGGAGGGGGTGACAACTATCGTAATGTAGCAAACAGAATAAGTGGGCTTACGGTAAATGGTTGAAGTAAATTTCTTCAAGGTGACATCTTTTTTAAGAGTAAGGTCAAGGTAGTTAACCTCGTCTTCATTTATAGTATAAGTGAACTCTAAAATAATCTGTGCTTAGTTGCAAAAAACCCCCAAAATTCTCAAATTCTGTCCTATCCTTGTTCCACAGAATAATAATATCGTCTAGGTAACATCCATAGAAGGATCAATAATTAGCATAGTGACTATTAAATATAATGTCTCTTTCCCAAAATGCCAAGACTATGTTGGCAAAACTGGGGACACAAGTTGCCCCCATCACCACCCCTTTCACCTGTTTGAATAATTGTTGTTCAAAGGTGATAATGTTGGTGTCTAATATCAGTTCCATTAAGGTCCTAATTGTTAAGATATGGGTATGATTAAACCTGCTATACTGGCATAAATATTGATAAAACCAGTCTATACCTGTGTCATGGGGTATAACTGAGAACAAATCATGAATATCAATAGTAATGAATATCAAGTTGTCATTGTACATACCATCATTGACTTTAGATAAAAAGTCCCAAGAATCCTGCAATATCCAAGAGCAGTCTTTAAGTATTTCTTTTAACCGATTGTCCAAAATTCTGGCTACAGGAAATGCTTTGGATGCACGTGCATCAACTATTGGTCTAAAAGGCAGGTCCATGAGGTCCTTATTTATCTTTGGGACACCAAATATAGTTGGAATTTTAGGGTGTTTCACTATCATGTATGTATGTTCATCCATATTTATTTGTCAATTCATAAGTCATTCTTCTAACATTATATAAACTTTGCTATAACAAATGTTCTTTACATTAATACTAATTTCACAATAGGTGTCACTAAATAAAAGATTAAACATTTTCTCAACATATGTATTATGGCTCATAATCACTAGGCCACCGCCTTTATCGAGTTTCATAACCCTGGTTTCAGCATTGTTACATATCTGTTTTAATAATACTGATTCTTCTTTATTAAGGTCATTGGTGCACATTGGTGTCTTTGTAATGTGGTAGGAAACCGGAGCACCTGGAGGAAACCCACACGAATGCAGGGAGGACATGCAGACTCCACACAGAAGGCACCCCAGCTGAGAATTGAACCAGAAAACCTCTTGCTGTGAGGCGAAAATGGTACCGCTACACCATTGCACCGTTTGAAAATGTTTTGCTTCTGGTGAGAGAAGATGCAAAGGAGCATTGTATCTCAGCAGAGTGAAGCTGTGGTGAGACCAGCATAAGTAGTAGCCAGGCAGTAGCCACTCATGTGACTCTCCTCTTTTCATCATTCTTGATAAGCTAATTCCTTGTTTTCAGTAAGTACTGCTTGATTTGTTTCTAAAAAAATATATCTGCCTGAATACTTCATACTGAAATTTTCAGGGCCTACTTATTAGTTTCCCCTCAAGTGTATGGCAGTGCCCTGTACAGACACAAACACCTTAAGTGACATTTTTCCTGTAAAGGTAAGATTGAAATTTCACCAATACTTAGTTGTACACAGGACAGTCTAGTTTGCAGTGACAAGCACTGTCCCCAGAGTTGCAAACTGGATACTCCTGACATTGCTTTATATTCTCACTCCAACTGTCTGATCAATAAAAAAGGGGTCTGTTGCCATGGATATGAATGTTCCCCCTATCTCTGTTACCAGCTTTGTAGATATGGGCATCCTGAAGCAATGTAGGAACTGCCTCATGTTTACTGATAACCAGTTAATTCTCAAACAAACTGATATGGTATGTGAGAGATGTATTTACACAATGTCATTGGAGGCAAAGATCTCACAAAAAAGTACTCCTAATGTCAGTAAGGCTGTCAGTAGTACGTACGCTGCACCCATCACATACAGTTCAAAGCAGACATATAAAGACATATATGCTGAGGCTCTTAAATGTAACCTTCCTAAACCTCAAAGACCTGCTAGAAGAAGTACACATAACAAATACCCTCAGCAGCCCCAAATGCACTCTTTCAAAATGACACCCACATCAACACATACAGCCACATCTCACGGAGCCTCTACCTCTAGGCTCATAAGGCAAGCCACTACACAATCCAACATTCTAGTCATTGAAGACTCCATCATGAGACACACTGGTGTCCCTCTCACCAGGTTGAGTAAGGAGAAAGTCACAGTCAGTTGTTTATCAGGGACTAGGATCCACCATATTACATACGCACTCAGGTCATTGGACCACAAGTACCAGTATGACTCAGTCATAGTCCATGTGAGAGTAAATGACCTGAGACATACCTTCCTAGACTATAAGAAATGAGACATCATCTCAGAATATGTGTCTCAGGCTGGTATGAGCCTAGCATTGAGCAGCGTTTTACCTTCTCCAAGGATGATGCCACAATATGAACAAAAGATGACTGACTTTAATAACTAGCTTAGTTTCTGGTGTCATTCTAAGGGGATGCAATATTTGTCAGCATGGAAGGAGATGGGCAACAGACCATGCTGCTTTGCCAGGCATGGTCTGCACCTCTCCACTCTAGGCTTTCAAATATTGGCTAAAACATTGTATTCCCCATAGTACCTTTTTTAGGCAATATCAAACTGAAAGTACTTCTGACATAGCAAATCAAAACCAAGAAAACATTAAGGCATTACCACTCAATGCTAGGAGTCTAAACAAGAAACTCCATTCTGTAGAATCTCTCCTTACCCTAGAGAATGCTGACATCTGTGTGGTCACTGAGACATGGTTTAAAGCACAGAGAGCATACCAACAGTGAAAGGTTATAATGCATTCCACACATTTAAACCATCTACTGCACAGACAGGGAATAAAGGTGGAAGTGTCTCTATTTACATCAAAAATAAATATACCTCGAGGCTGGTCAAACAGGAAAATGCACTTGAGCTGCTCTGTGTTCAAATCATCATAGGCAAATCCAATACTACTTCCTTGCAAGCTATAGGTCCCCCTCTATGACCCAAGATACCATGTACTTAATTACCCCACTATTAACTGGGAATCCTATAAGACACCAAATGTAGAGGCACAGAGATTCCTGGATTTTGTACACACAAACTCCCTGGAACAGATAGTCAGTACATCATCTAGAGGTGCAACCATACTGGATCTGGTCCTCACTCATATGGGAGAGTGTTGCCCATCCCCTATTGGTAAGGTCAGACCACAAAATGTTCTCCTTTGACGTAAAAATAAAATCTGAACCCCCAGCTAAACCCAAAATATTCCAAAACTACTCTAAGGCTAACTGCCTGCTATTAAGTAATAGCCTGGCAAAATTTCAAGCTCACATAAATCCTGAGAACACTGCTGCCTATGCAGAACTGTTCACAGAAACCCTGTGAAAGCATGTTAATAGCAGCATAGAGGCAGCTGCACCCACCAGGATAAAGTACAGAACTAACTCAAAAAACAAGCCACCCTGATGGAATCACAAACTCAATAGGCTGTGTATCAGAAGGAAGAAAATCATGGTAAAAGTTAGTAGGTGCAGCACCCAGCAGGATAAAGGGACTCTCATCAAACTAAACAAACAACTCAGAGGACAAATAAACTCTACCAAAGACAACTTTGATGTAAATGTGGCCTCCCAGGCCAAGGACAACCACAAGGCATTCATTAGGAATGTCCACAGCCTCAGAGGCAATACACAATTGTGTGCACAGCTCATTGTAAATGGAGCCACCTATACTGAGCCAGAAGATATAGTAAACCTACAGGCTGATAAATTCAGCTCCAACTTTACCCCTCTCTGCCCCTCAAACTTCTCTCAAGAAATACCATCAAATATAACCCCCCCCCCCTTCTAGTACTAGAGTACAGGTCCTTAGTGCTCTCTCTAAGGCCAAGAACACTGCATTGTTGGGCTCAGACAATATCCTAGGAAACCTTTTAAATAGAATGAACCATGACCTATCAGGCTCTCAGGAATTCTATTTAACTGTAGCTTCCAAACAGACTTTGAACCTCATGAATAGAGAACAGCAACAGTCATCCCTCTGCATGAGGGTGGGCCATCTACAGACCCTGGAAACTACAGACCCATAAGTCTCACTAGTCTTATATGCAAAGTCATGGAAAGAATTATCATAGAAATGATCAACAGTGATATAGTAAACCTCTAGAGACTGGACCCAACCTAGTTCATTTTTGTCAAGGGCAGGTCATGCCTACTCAACCTGGTGGACTTCTTTGAGAAGGTCACCAAAGCAATAAATGAGGGCAAAATGGTTCACACTGCCTACCTTGACCTGGCAAAGGCATTTGAAACAATACCACACTCAGGCATTGCTGACAGACTCAAGAGGTTAGGTATCAACCCGTATGTCACTTGGTGGACAGCCAACTTGCTCACAGACAGGACCTAGGGAGTTAGAATTGGAGAGTCTACCTCTACAAAGAGGCCAGTCACAATTGGAGTCCCTCAGGGGTCAGTTCTTGGACAGTTCCTTTTTTTATTTACTTCTTTGAAGTCAAGGCCAATGTCAATGGTCTTGGGCTGACAAAATTTGCAGATGATTGCAAAGTAAGAGTTGTCATTGAATCCCACACAGACACAAATGTTCTCCAGGAAGGGCTGACACAGACAAACAACTGGTGGCAGAGCCATGGACTAAAACTAAATGCCAAGAAATGCATAATAGTATCTTTCAGAAAGTCATCCACCACTGGTAACTATCATATTGACAACACACCCCTTAGAGTTGATCCAGATGTCAGGAACGTAGGGACACACAAAGACAGTAATCTAGCCTTTGATCATCACGTGTCTACGATAGTGAGGAAATCATTCAATGCTGCACAACTTATAAACAAATGTTTGGCATCTATGTCCAAGGAAGTCATTGTTCCACTGTATTTGACATGCAATAGACCTATCATTGAGTATAATGCCCCCTTTGGTATGTACCTAACCAGGTATATCCAACAAATGGAACATCCACAGAGGTTCCTCACTAAAGGAATTCAGGGATTAAGTAAAATGTCCTATGTAGACTGCCTCAAGGCCGTATCCCTGTATTCTGTCTCCTACAGGCTTTTAAGGGGAGATCTATGCCTGGCATACAGGGCATTGTCAGACCCCACTCTGATGGACCTCCTGTATATCCACAAAACAAACAGCACCAGAATTACCCATTCTAAAGACTTTAAACTTGAATGTGATATAAATAGAACCTGCTGGAGAGACAGGTATGTATCCAGAGACTACCCTGTCTCTGGAACAGGCTCCTCTCTGGAAGCAGAGTTCCTCTCTAACCCAATTCAAGTGCAACTTAGACAATTAGATGGGGGACAGGAACTTCATCCCTGCTGTGGCACCAATGTCTCTAATGGATACAGGCAACCTGTAAAGGGTTCATCTCCAAGGACCTGCTTATAAATGTTTCATCTCCCAAACCCCTGCTTACACTTATCAACAGTATCAGAACTTGACAGAGATTTGGGATGCATGGCTAGGCGTACGAAGGTCCTTGTAGTCGTTAGCCTAGTAAACACCTATGAACCAAGATATTGTAGCTATGCAAAGGAAAAATGTACTAGAAAAAATAAAACGCATATGTAACTCTTGGAAAACATTCAGACTTCCATTTAAGAAAAAAGTATACATTTTGAATTCTATTGCATTAGTAAAAGTAGCCCATTTAATCAGTTTGTTTAATATGTCAGTAATTTATGAGAAGATCACTAGTATTATGTTTTTGTTTATATAGGGATCCTATCTCAATCCTTTAAAGAGAGGTGTATTGTATGTTGAAAAAGAAGATGGTGGATTGGGTGTAATAAACCCAATTATATATGCAGTTTCCTTGAATTAGTGTAAAGTGCTCATATGGCTAAGAGTTAAAATGAGAATCTAATAAGCAAAATATTAAAAAGGAAATATAATAAAGCATGGCATATGATAAAAATTATAAGAGTCTATATGAATTTGTGAGATCAAAGCTTACCAAGAAAAAATAGTATATAGAGATTATATATAGAAGAGTTGAAAGATAATAGAAAACTATGGCAAAAAAAATGTAACTGGAGAATGTTTATGTGTGTATCCATGAAAAGAATTAGAACAAGTGAAAATTAGAGCTATAAGAGAGAGAAAAATGAAAAATATAAACAGATGGTTGAATGTCATGCTTTTCTATGTCGACTTGCTACAAGAAAATTGCCAGTGAAGGCAAATATGCCCTATAAAAAAAGCAAAGAATATGTAATTATTGTAGTGAAGAAGAAATGGCTGAACATGTGCTTCTGAAATGTAAACGAACTGAGAAATTATGGAAAAAATTAGTGGAGTCACAATATTTTGAGGACGTTAATGGAATAGAAGATATAAATATGGACATGATTGAATATGATTTTTATTAGGAAAAATAAGGACTATGTTGAAAAAGTAGACAGGAAAATACAGCACACTCAGGAGTGCAGCACCCCCTAATGCTGCACTGATGTGTCAGCAATCAGAAAAATGAGACTAATCACCTGGAGTGGGAACAGAACTGACAGCTTTTTACATTCTAACACCAAACACGTGTGCTTCCTCTTGAGCCACTTGCACTGACAGGCCTTTGGGGCATAGAACAGGGCTACAGAATGACCTGAGCATGCTTAAAGTCTAGTAAGGATAATGATATCTGGTCTTAATTTGTCAAAAAAAGTAACGATATTCAGTGTTCATGAAAAATCTAGTATAAGAGAGAAAGAGGGTCTGAATGGAGAGATGAAAATTCATCAAGCAAGGGAGAGCAGTAGTGCTTAAATTTAATTCATCCTCAAGTCTTGGTGAGTACCTTCATGAGGTGGACCCTGTTTTTACAACATCTCACCAAGATAACTGATATATAGACTGCATTTATATTGCATATATATCATAGAAGTAGGTTAAAAATTAAAAAAAGAGAGCTGGGTTCACAAGACCCAGGATAAAAAAGTGCCCAGTCCTGTTAGGCACACTGTTGCCAGGACTGGAAAAGATGACAGTGTAGAATCCTCAAAATATGGAAACATTCCTACAATGGGGCCAAGCCAGGCCCAGGGAGAGGATGGCCCCCCTGTTATAGAAGGAAGTAGTAGTCCACAAAAAGCACAAAAACTGATAGGCCAAAGAAGAGCCATAAAGATGATAAAGTGGATTATATTAAGGATAAGAAAGAAATTATGTATTGTTACTATTATGCAAAAAGCCCAGAATTTCCAGACACAAGATGTACAAAATGATTAAGAGAGAAATTAGAGGAAAGAAAAATACTTCCACAAGAAAAGCTGTCAGAACCTTCAAATAAAAATTTGTATTCATTAATACAACAGACTTGTGAAAAACAGTACATAGATCACGAAACACTGATCTGTTTGAAAAAAGAAGCATCTGAGGAAGTGCAAAAATATAAACAACAAAACCTAGAGGTTTTTGAAAAGTATAAAAAAGAATTATGGACATGGGAAAGAAAGAGAGATTTGATATGGTGCAGTGGTGCAGCAGTAGTGTGTTGCCTCACAGCAAGACGTTCTCCAGTTTGATTCTCGGCTGGGGTGCCTTCTGTATGGAGTCTGCATTCGTGTGGGTTTCCTCACATGTTACAAAGACATGCAGCTGGAGCATTTCTCCCCAGGCCTCTGCTGAAAATTGTTTTTGTTCCAAGTTGGACTTTCTAGGTTAAAAAATATTAAATTAATAAAAAATATGGTGCAATATTTATGCAAAGGAGACAGCCAAATTAATCAATATAAAGAAAGCAGTCCCAAAGACATTTGAAGAGAAATACAGGCAAAGGCATCCAGATATGGAAAATTTCACAATAAAGAGAATAATATCACAGAGAGGGAATGTAGAAAAGAAGATTAGTAAAGTAGAAGTTAAAAAATAGAAGGTGAAGTTATGGAGTGCCTGCGAAGTTAAGGATTTTGTGTAGAAGGTCCAACGCAGGTTATATCACAGCAAGATGGAGCGAGTCCACAAAGTATGGAGAAGCAGGAAGATCAGGAGACATCTGAAGAAGAAATGTGAACATGGGAAAGAAAAAGAGATTTAATATAGTATAACATGTATGCAAAGGAGAAAGCAAAACTAACCAGTACAAAAAAAGCAGCACCAAAGATATTCAAAGAGAAATACCAGTAAAGGAATCCAGACATGGAAAACTTTACAATACAAAAAATAAGAAAACAAAGAGGAAAAGTAGAAAAGGAGATTAGTAAAGTAGAAGTTAAAAAATAGAAGGTGAAGTTATGGAGTGCCTGCGAAGTAAAGGATTTTGTGTAGAAGGACCAACGCAGGTTATATCACAGCAAGATGAAGCGAGTCCACAAAGTAAGGAGAAGCAGGAAGATCAGGAGACATCTGAAGAAGAAATATGGACATGGGAAAGAAAAAGAGATTTAATATAGTATAACATGTATGCAAAGGAGAAAGCAAAACTAACCAATACAAAAAAAGCAGCACCAAAGATATTCAAAGAGAAATACCAGTAAAGGAATCCAGACATGGAAAACTTTACAATACAAAAAATAAGAAGACAAAGAGGAAAAGTAGAAAAGGAGATCAGTAATGGAGGAGTTAAAGAAATGGAAAGTGAGGTTATGTAGTACCTGCAAAGTGAAGGAGTCAGTGTAGAAAATCTAATTCAGAAAGCACCACATCAGGATAGAGCAATGGATATCCAAATTAAGGGGACAACAGTGGAATGGGAAGCAATTGGTCAGGTAGCATATGAAGATATTTTAGAGCTTTCCACAGGAAACCAGTATAAATGTTCACCCCGGGGATCATGTCAGTCACCCTTCTAGACAGGGGTCCAGGGAAGTAAATATTGGGGGAAGAAATTACCAGGGAATTGTTATGGCTAGACTTGTATAGGCCCTAGGGCCGATAGCCTAGTACCAACCTATGAACCTATGATCCTATGAAACTGGACAGTAAGAGAAGGAACAGGAAACTGTAGAAACTGTGACGCAGTCAATGTTGCAGAGTGATAGGCCAGTAAGTTCCCATATGACAGGGCAATGGATGGCACAGGATAAAATTAAAGAGAATGTGCCACAAGAAGATGCTATATAACTTTTTATAGCATGCCCACAGGAAATGGAAGATAAAAAATGCACCCTCAGTTTAGAAGAAAACAAGCTAAGAGAAGAGGTGCTTGATTTAATAGCGATAGATAGACATATTAAGATCAATGAACGAAATAGACTGCAGAAGGTCAGTAAATCCCAAAAAGTCAGTAGTTTGATAAAACAAATGAACACAGCAATTAGGACTGTCTATAGAGATCCAGGCGATATAACAGAAGTAAACAGGATATATTACTGTGCAGCTAAATTAATAACTGATACAGTTCTACCACAAGAGCACTGGGTAGTGAGGGAAAGGAAGGGGAGAAATCAAATACCATCATGGAAGTATCGAATAGGAAAATTATAAAGCAATTAAGACAAGAAGTGTCACTGTTAGAAGAATATAGAAGAGGGAACAGGTCAACAAAAATATTATGAAAGACAGACGTAATAAAAGCAGTGCACAGTATTACAACAGACCAGGATCTATCATGCACTATTGCAAATGACAAGCTAAAAATCTCAGCACAGATGAAAAAACATAGAAGATACACAGATAAATATAAAGGAAAAGTACAAAATAAGCAATTTATTGATGACTGAAAAAAGTTTTATAGAGATTTTCGAAACAAGGTAAAAGAAATTTAAAGACCACGAAAAAAAAGAAATAGATGCGTTTTGAAGAAGTATTTATGAAGATCCTGTGGAACATAACAAAGATGCTAAATGGATAGAAGAAGTAAAAGAAAGAATAAGAAGTTTAAAGGTACAGGACATGAAATGGGATGAAATAACAGCAGAAGAGATTGAAAGAAAGCTAAGGAAAGCCTCCAACTGGAAAACCCCAGGCCCAGATGCAGTACCTAATTTCTGGTTATTAGTATTAACATCTTTGCACGAAGATTTAGCTATGAGTAAGAAGTATGTATATGCACACCCTGAACAGACACCAACCTGACTAACAACAGGAAAAACAATGCTGCTACTTAAGAGTGAACCTGCAAGTTACCCTAAGAACTATAGACCAATAACTGGCCTTCAGATCGCATATAAACTATACAATGGAATTGATGCCGACAGAGTTTATAGTCATATAGAAGAAAACTCAATTATGGGAGTAGAACAAAAGGGCAATAAAAGAAAGTCATATGGAAAAAAGGGTCATTTATTGTTAAATAAAGTCATAGTGAAGAATTGTAAAACGAGGAAGAATCTAAGTGTGGCATGGATTGACTATAAAAAAGCATTTGATAGCATCCCACATTCATGGATAAAGGAGGGCTTAAAAAATTATAAGATACACCCTACACTGATTGACTACATTACAGTGACCATGAAACAGTGGCAGACCACTTTGCAATTAAGCCATGATAAAGGACAAATTATTATTCCAGGGATAAAAATTCAAAGGGGGATATTCCAGGGTGACTCTCTGTCACTGCTGCTATTCTGTCTTGCCCTTAACCCATTAAGCTGTCTACTTAACAGCTTAGGCCACGGCTATAATTTAGCATATCTGCTGACCTCACAAGACCCTAACGTAGTGAAAGTTTTGAAACATAAGGAGAATAAATCTAATATGACTTCTCTGCTTAATCTAGCAGAAGCATATTGGCATCAAGCAGAAATGGAAATCAAGCAAGAAGCAGATAAAAATCAGGCAGCAACTGAATGTGACAAAAAAAAAAAAAAAAACAAACAAAGAATATAAGGTGAAGGACCAGATGAGAAGGCAAGAAATATAGAAAATGGATAAAGATAGCTGCATGTATAGAAAACTTCTGGAGGAACCTCATGTTGATCAGGAACGAATGCAGGAAATGTTAAGGACAGGTGAATTCAAACCAAGAGATGATAGGTTAATATTAGCGGCCCAAGACAGTGGGCTACATACACATTGATTTACAAAATCCATTGAACATGTGGGAGAAACAGAGAAATGTAGGTTTTGTAAAACCGAATTGGAAACAGTTGCACACTTCATTGCTGGTTGTGGCATGCTAATGCCAGAAATACTGTATACTGAAATGCATAATAACATGGCAAGACTGTTGCACTAGGGATTGTGCAAACATTAGGGTACTGAAGTGGCTGAAAAACACTGGAAACTGGAGCCGCAAAGCATCCCAGAAAATGACGAAGTCTACTGTACCTCTCAACTGGACAGATTTTCGCAGAATGTCCAGATTTTTGCCTCAAATTTTTGGTGTGTTCCTCCTAAAATCTGTACTTTTGTGGCAAATAGCTGAGGATTGACATTATTAAATAATGACAAACATTTGAGTTTGAGACTCCACATCTTTCAGAAAATTCATGGTAATGCAAAACCTATTATTCTATCAACTTTCGAAGTTTGTAAGGGCAATATTTAAAATTTGTTCCTATTTGTCCCCCCATAATTTTAGGCTTTGCCCAGATTTTTTGCTCTAAGAGGTTGAGAGGTATACATCACATGGGATCATCCATTACCAACAGTTTAAAATATAGATGCAAGAAAACCAGATATAGTGGTCAAAGAAAAGAAGACAAAAGTAGCATTGATCATTTGAAATCACCACACTCAGTGACTACAGTGTCCTGCATACAGACAGACATAAAGTAATAAAATATCAGGATTTGCAAGCAGAAATGACAGCAATGTGGAAGAAAGATACTCAGGTAGTTCCAGTAGTAGTAGGAGCAATGGGTCTTATAAAAAAAGAGATTTAGATATGCTACCAATACATGTAACTCCACATGAATTGCAGAAGGAGTCATTAGTGAGCACATTGCGAGTGCTGCAAAGAGCACTTTTGGCTGACATCAAAGAGTGAAACAATATTAATTTCATGAACTTTAACTGTATTTTGACTTAGGAATGGGGTCCATTCCTGTCATGGTATTAGAAACTCAAAATATTTAGAGTAATTAAAAAAGAGAGAAACAATCATTCAAAACATGACTCTCTCCACACCCTGTAGAGGAGCCATGACCTCAGCAAGTTATATGCTCACATGCAAAGCTGGAGAAGGGACATCGAACAGCCTGAGGATATTCTTGTACAGGACATTCCAATGAGGCCAGGCCAAGGATACTGAATACAGTGCTGTAGGCCTTATCTTAGAATATACATCATATCAGTGAAGGAACCCTAGGGGAGCATGACTAAGATTATTAAAAGACTGCAGGAAGTGGAATGCAACATCCCTGATGACTACACCCAGCAGAAGAAAAGAGAAAGGGGAAATGGTTTATGTGGATTCACAGTATTTTCAAGATACAGTGGCAGACCTTAAAAGAAAATCATGTTGTGGAGAAGACAGCCTAAAATTGGTTGGATTCACTATGTCTGATTGATACAGTAAACTCCATAAGCACATGAACTTGCTTACATTACATCATAACATATTCTTGTAATGCATGTACCTGAGCTTAATATTTTATAATCTATTTATTTATTTAACATTTGTTGACATGGAAAGTCCAACTAGGACAAAGCCTATTTACAGTGGAGGGCAGGGAAAAACACTTAAGACACAAATGCAGGCAGGACATGCAGACTCCACATAGAAGGCACCCCAGCTGAGAATCGAACTGGAGAAACTTTTGCTAGGAGGTGACAATGTTAACCCCTGCACTACTGCGCTGCCCTATTGTAACGAAGAAAATATTTATTGCAGGGCAAAAAAAAAAAACACCTTGCACCCCACTCTTATTTTATTATTCTCACTTTAAGGTTGCTGAACCACATAGAAAGTGCAATCATTGTTATGTTTCAGACCTATTTTGGAGGTACTAGTTTTCAGGCCTGATTTACACCTGCAGATGATGTACCTATTTTAGGAAGCAATTTTCCCTCTTCACTCATTTTTCCGAATCCCCCATTAGACAAGAATTTTGTAGTTGTTTAGTATGCAGAAAACCACACTACATGACCAACATACTACTGGCACCAATAACTTAAAGAATGAGAACACACATCTTAGTTCTCCATTTTTCAGATCAAATATAAATGACTTTGTGAAGCAGATTTTTCTAACAGCATTCATTAAAAGCTACAGTTTTTACACTGTGTTTCATAATATACCTACAAGTTCAGATCCTTTCTGTCACTCTACTTTTTAAACTTCCGTTTCCGAGTAGTATCCCACACTCCTACTGGAAGTAGGGCACATTATGTGTTATTTGATATTTGTATTTTATGCTAGTTAGATGTCCAGATTTTTTTGGCTGGACGTACTGCTGTTTAAGAGCCTTTGCACCTATTTTTAGTGTCTGGAGGATGGAAGATATGTTTGTTGTGCTCTTTCTCCAAGGTGCACTAACCTTGGACAACATAAAATTTGCTATAATGTAAGCACTTAAAATCTCGTTTTAGTTAAAAACAAACAACGAAACATGAAGAAATGGTAACAGAGCAATCTGTAGTGTGACTCAAGCTCTGATATCCAAGAAAAGAAACTGTAAGCCTAATTGGTTTGTTGATGGAAGTCGTTTTATCTATTTATGTATTTATATTTCCTAAGTGGGTAGGTGAGCTGGTCCACAGATGTTTTTCTGCCACTGATTGGGCCAAACAACACAGAAGGCAGTACAAATGGGAAGACATTACAAATATGTATATGTTGCATAGATTTTAAGCTAATAAGCAAGCTAACAATTTCATTGCATGTTTCTTTACAGAGATAATTACACAAAAGTGTTACTGCTGGTTCACTCAGATTTGGGGATGCCAATCAGGGTTAGGTGGGGGTGAGCAGGCAATGCTAAGAGAAGGGAAGTAGTCTGCTCTGCTCTAATGCTGATACCTGCCAGTGGCATAGGTGTATGACATGCACCTTAGTGACCAAGGACATGTATTGGGCTTTGCCAAGCTGCAGTTACACAGAAACTGTCCATGGTGAGGAGCATATACATATACATATATATATATATATATATATATATATATATATATATATATACATTTATTTATTATTTTATTTCCAGTTTGATGACCGGGGAGGTCCACTGGGTTCAGAGAGCCTGTTTTCAGTAGAGGCCTGGGGAGAAAGCTCCGCATTACATAGTGAATTTACAGATACAATCATAGTAAAGAAAAACACTAATACATTTTATTTTGTGCTAGTGAACAGGAATAAAGTAATTGGTTACATAGTATCAAAATATTTAGATGGCATTACATAGTGTAGTTACAGATACAATCATAGTAGGGAAAATATGATTACAATTTTATTTTATGCTAGAGAACAGGAATAAATATATATAGGATGAGCATAGACTGAAAAGAAGGAGCAATGGAGTCATAGGTTCTCACAAATTCAAGGAAGCATGTCAGCAACCTGAGGAAGATATTAGACCATGCAGTTAGAAACAAAAATAAACCTTTTATGGATAGCAGCCCTGCAGTGCTTGCCTCTTGCTTCCTAGTCTACTCATGAGTCCAAACAAGGAGAAGGGAACACTGGTCAGTGAAAGATCAAGCAGGGGTAGAGGGCTGTAAGGGTCCATTAGAAAAAGTATACAAGAAAACTGATCACTGTATCAAAGCTGCAGAGTCAGTTTACAACCAAAATGGTACAAATCTGCTTTATTCAGAGTATAAGAGGGCCACATGCTTCCTGCCCTGCTGGCTTCAGGAAAGTTAGTCACTGGATGGAGTTAAAAGGGCTACAATAGATGAGGGCTATAGGTAGAATTAATGGGGGCAGCTCTGTGGGGACTTGCAGCATAGAGCACCTTCTGTCAGAATATCTGTATTTTCATAAACCTGACAACCAAAAGCCTTACTGTCTAACCTAATTCCCCTTTTTGGATCGATGATATCATTTTAGATTGCTTGTTTATTTTATCATACAGTCAAAAATGGCAGAAAAATAATGAGGCATTCAAAGTACAGAAGTGTAAGTCAAACGTACAATAACAGAAGATGTTCAAATGATCACTGCTGCAGTAGCTTTAGTGATATGGGTTATATCCTGCCAAGGATATAACAACTAGCCACCTTCCAAAGCTTCAGAGAACCTTCCACACATCCAAACTGTCAAGCAGCCTGATCTGAGCTGACTAAAAGACAAGTTTGGGAGTGAAGCCTGTCAGAGCTTTCCTGCCAGCAGAGAGAGGGAGACTGAGCCCTGAAAGGATAATGCTAGGGACAACAAAAGTTGTGTCCACACCAAGGCATTAAAAAAAAAAACACCAGAAAAACAAGGTGGATGAAGACCAGGAGTGGTTACTGCAGCAGTGATCTTTCAAACATCTACTGTTTTGGTAAGTTTTACTTACACAACTCTGCTATGTTCATCATACTGACTGCTGCTGGAGTAGCCTTAGCTATATGTGTAGATTACCTAGGCTGACTACATTTGAGAGGTGGAAAGAGAAGACTCCAGGAGTCAGTGGAAAATGGCCCTAGCAAAGCCTGATCTGGACCTAGAGAAAGAATCAAGCTTATGGTGCTTTGTAAAAGTATGTAGAGATGGCCAAGTAGCAACTTTTAGAATACTTCTAGAACCCAGCCCTTTCCGAAAAGCCATAAATGAAGCTAAGGCCCCGGGAGAGTGGGTCATGACCCTGCCTGGAAATAGTTTTGTTATGGTAACTATAACAAAAGGTAATAGCCTTAGACAACCATTTGGGAATAGTCTGCTTTGACACAGCTAGTCCCTTCTTCTTACTTCCACACAAAATGAACAACTGATGCCAAGATCTGAAATATTTAGCTCTTTCAAGATGGTTTTTGAGTTGTCTGTGGACTTCCAGGGTATGGAGTATCATTTCAGGTTCAGGAAAGAAAATGTGGAGCTGGATAGTTTGCCTTAAACTAAACTCAGATACCACTTTAGGCATAAAAGAAGGATCAGTTCTCTAAGAAATCCTGTCCCAATGGAAAATGAGATAGTGTTTAATTACCATAAGATCTAACTCAGATACACTTCTGGCAGAGGTCAGAGCAATCAGGAAAACTGTTTTTCGTGTTAAGAATCAAGTCCGCTAGATTGACTGGTTCAAATGGAGCAAGTGTTAACTTCTCTAACACAAAATAAAGATATCAAGGACATGCCACATGTTTTCTTGGAGGACTCATGCAAAACCACTTTATAGGTTCATAGATTAGTACTAAGCTAACTGCCCTTGCAAGCCATTTTAAGCCTAGCCAATTATTCTTTGTGAGACTCAAACCCTGCATCTTGTGTTTGTAAGGCAAACACCTTAACCATTAGGCCACTCTCCCAACCAACATTTTGACATTAGACTGCATTGAAATAGGAGGCTCCATGGCAGATACGGTGAAATGTCCAATAAATAAACCATGACAGAGAAATAAGTAAGATCATAGGATAGTTACTCACACAAATATTGTAGATCAAGAGAACAACTAGCCCAGAATGGGTGCTGCTTATGTTGCTGGCACCAACTAGAAAACCTTTTCCATTTGCTAATATATGACTTTGTAGTAGCAGTTTTCTTGCCTCCATTTGTACCTGCTGCAGGTCATCAATTAACAGGTGCCTAACAGGAATTAAGAGCCTATCATCCAGGCAGTCAATGGAAGTTGATTGATGTAGGTGGGTACCAAACATCCCTGTTCTTTTTTGAGTACATCCACTCTGTGAGGAAGCTTGTGGTAATTGTCCCTGGCCATTTTCAGAAGGGAGAACCATGGTTGCCTTGCCTAGAAGGGCGGCAACACAATGATCTTGGGAATTCCTTCTGAATCTTCAGAAGTACCCTGGATATTAGCATAAGGGGTGGAAAAGCATACAAGAATATTCCTGTCCATGGAAAACAAAAGGTATCTGTCTTGCAGGCCTTGTTACATGGGGAACAGAATCTTGCCAGTTGATTGTCCAAAGAGGAGGCAAAGAGGTCTAATTGAGGAACTCTCCACAGATGGGTTAAATTGAGGAAGACCCCTGATCTAGTTTTCATTCCTGAGGATCTCCCCTGGTTCTGCTTAGCTTGCCAGCCACCCTGTTTTGCTCTGACAGAATGTAGGATGCCTGTAGAGTGAGACTGTGTTGTGAAGCTATATCCCAAAATAACTTGGCTAGACTGCATAGGGGATACAACCCGGTTCCCCTTTCTTGTGGTATTGTCTGTAACACTTGAAGAGGGCTTCGGTACCAAAGATGGTTCAGAGTTGAGTGCCTTGATCAGAGAAAGCATATCTGTCCTTGGTGTCTTATAACCCCCCCCTGTAATTTTTCCATTCTAAAACTGCTCCCCAAGCAAAGTATGAAATGTTTGACTTCTTTGAAGCAGGAAAGGAGAAGGGGAAACATCTGACAAACCCCAGCACTGGTATTTGAAAAGATAAATGGTGTCGATGCTGGGGCCAAGGGGATTTCAGATACCACTGTATCTTTCTCTTTTTTAATTTCTCCAAGTCTTTTGAGTTTCTAATACAATGATGGGAATGGATCCCATTCCTAAGTAAAAGTATGATTAAAGTTCATGAAATTAATATTGTTTCAATCTTTGATGTTAGCCAGAAGTGTTCTTCTCAGCAACTGCAATGTGCCCATCGATGACTCCTTCAGAGTTACATGTATCAATAACATATCTAAGCACGATTGCAAATTTCTTTTTATAAGTCCCGTTGCTCCTCCTACTACTACTGGAGCTGCCTCGGTATCTTTCTTCCACATTGCTCTCATTTCTGCCTGCAAATTTGGTATTTTATGGCTTTGTGTCTCTCTGTATCTTTCTCTTGTGGAGTCTTGTCAATTGTAACATAGACTCACAGATACCATGACACACAGAATCTTGAGGTTTACCCTCACACTGACTGAAATCTGAGTAGAAATCTTTAGAAATATTTCAAGATAAAAATCTATGTTTTCCTATGGAAGAAAAGCTCATTAAACTGAGGTGTCTAGTTGACATCCCAGGAACAAAATCCTGTGTGAAGGAGTCAAGAAAAACTTTTGAATGTTCTCCTGGAATCTCAGTTTGTGATAGAAATGTCCCGACCACAAGAGATTCCTGACACTTTGAAAAAGGTTCTGCAAGGATAAGCAAGTCATCTAAATATGGAAAATGGGGATTTCCTGTAGCCTACAATTTGCTAAAACTAGAGCTAGATACTTTGTGAACACTCTTGGTGCAGTGGATAGTCCAAAGGGCAAGGTAGGTAACTGATAGTGTGATCCAGATGCACAAAACCTTAAAAAAGTCTGAAGTCTGGATGAACAGGGATGTGATGATAAGTGCATTTTAAGTCTAGTGTTGCCAGGAAACTTGAAAGGAAAGAAAAAGTAACAGGTTGTGAAGTGACATTTTGAATTTGGGCACTATCATAAACAGGTTTAGGAACGAAAGATCCAGAAGTGATCTCCAAGAATTTGCTTTCTTTCGCACTAGGAACATCATTGAATAAAAACTCTTCCCTGAGAAGGAGGAACTGATTCTAGCCCTCCTTGGGACAGTATGTGATGACAAACCAGTGGAAACAAAAGAATCTGATCTGGAGGATGAGGAATGAACCCTGGAAAGCAGGTTGTGGGTTTCATTGCATCCACTATTCCAGTGCTACTTCTGGCCAAACTTCACATGAGGAAGTTTCAGTGGTTTCTGAAGTCAGTGTGGCTTCAACAATGCACATCCTCTAGACTTTATAGTTCCTCTTCTTCCTTGGTGGATTCAGCAATTTTCTCTGAATCCAGGGATTCCTTTTCATTCATCTTCCCTCTCAGGAATTGTTCACAGATGCTTCACACATGGGATGGAGGTGATATTTGGCTCCCTAAAGGTTCATGGATAGCAGTCGCCTGGTCAGCAGAATGAGTATATCAATGCCAAAGAGATGAGGGCTCTTCTGCTGGCTCTTCAGACCTTTCATCCTCTTTTCTTTCCATGGAGTCTCAAGATGTTCACAGACAATACCCCAGTGATGTGGTATATCAATAAACAGGGAGGAATGAGATCTTATTTTCTTTGCAGGTTGGCACTCCCAGTATGGGATCTGGCAGTCAAGTATCAAGTGACTCTTCAGGCAGTTTATATCCCTTCCAGTCAAAACATGATGGCAGATGCTCTGAGCAGGTCCTTAACTCAGTCCCTGAATTGATGCTTCACAGGGATGTGGTTCTGGACAATATCCACCAGTGGGGTACTCCTCAAATGGATCTTTTTGCCTCCGCTCTGAACAGGCAACTTTTATTTATTTATTTATTTATTTATTTTTATTTTATTTTACATTTGTTGACCGGGCTAGTCTAACTGGATATATGTCCATTTTCAGTAGAGGCCCGGGGAGAAAAGCTCCACATAGAAGACATATGCAAACAGAACATAAATATAAATTACAGAAAACTTGTTAGACAATAACAGGAGTTCCATGGTGCCAGATGACCAGGTCCTCTGGTGTGGAAGGTGGATGCCCTCTCATTTTCTTGGAAGGGTGTGTTTCTTTATGCATTCTCTACCCTTCCTCTCAGTCTGAAAGTACTGTTAAAAAATCAGCAGGATGTGCCCAAAAGCTTGTTGGTGACTACCTTTTGGCATCGACAGCTCTGGTTCCCTCTACTTCTGCATCTAGCCAGCAATCATCACAACTTACCTCACAGGGTGGATCTAATCATACAAGACAAGAGATCTCTCATCCTTCCCCACCTGTCCACACTTCAATTGCCACTGGGGGTGATAGGATTTTGATTCCTCATAGACACCTCTTTTCTGAGGATTTCCTGCAAGTCCTGCAGGAGGCCAGGAAACCTACTACTAGGAAATCCTACTTATCCAAATGGAAGAGGTTTTCTATTTGGTGACTCTCTTGTAACCTAGACCCACTTACTGTGGATGTTCCTTTGGTTCTCTCCTATTTGTGTGAGTTCATCAGTGCTGGTTTGACCTAGTCTGTTAAACCCCACTTATCAGCTATCTCTACTTCTCTGCCTTTTTCTTCTTCTTTAGCTTCTAGATTTGAGGTAAAGCAACTTCTTAAATGTGACCTTAATATTAGTCCTCCCAGGAAGCCTGTTCTTCCTCCCTGGGATCTTAATTTTGTTTTGGAGAAGTTGACTCAGGCTCCTTTTGAGCCTGCTGTTTCGGCTTCCTTGCAACATTATTCCTGGAAGACAGTTCTTTTGTTAGCTCTTATTTCTGCCAGATGGGTATCTGTGTTGCAGGCCCTTATGGCTTGTACTCCCTTTTTGATCTTTCTTAAAGACAGGGTGTCCTTGCATACTAACCCTTATTTTATGCCTAAGATGGTTAATAAGCTATCACTTAATCAGTCTATGAATCTGTCTATCTTTTTCCCATCTCTGCAAACTGACTGCATGTGGGTGCTACATACTCGACGTGCATGGGCAACTCAGGGTTTATTTGGATAAGACTCAGACTATTAGAAAATCTGATCAGTTATTTGTTTCTTTTTTATCCTCTATCTTTGAGACTTGCTCTATCCAAGCAAACTATTTCTTCTTGGATTTCTAAGGCTATTTCATTTTGTTACACTTTTCATGGCAACAGCCTTCCTTCTTCTGTAAAGGCTCATTCTACTAGAGCTGTGGCTTCTTCTGATGCTTTTTTCAAGAACTTAGATACGAATTCCATTCTTGAAGCTGCTGCCTGGACTTCTGTGCATACCTTTACCAAGCACTACAAGTTGGATGGTATCTCTAGTGCTAGGGCAGGTTTTGCTAGTGCCATTCATCATGGATTTTTAGGGGACTCTTCTGTCCCTTCCTCCTCCCTAGTTTCTTCTTGAGCTTTGCACCCTCCCATATGTTACAAATACTACAGCAGTGAATGTAAGGACATAGTACAGTTGTGTAAAATCTTATAATAATGGTAGATGTCCTTGCCTTCACTGATGCAGTATTCACTCTCTCCCTCTTTCCCCCTCGTCCTTTGCCTTCCTGGATGTAGACTTTACCTCTTGGGCTGCTTGAACTGGCATTCCTACTGGGGCAGTCAGTTCTGATTATGGCAGGCCTGAACATAACCTTTATGCCCTATGCTACACAAGGAGCATTTAGGTGATGTTCAGTGCACCTTAAAGCAACAGGAGTCTTTGGTAGACTGGCAGGGCATCGGGCTTCACGGAATTCCATATGTTATGAATACTGCAGGAGTGAAGGCAAGGACACAGGATCATAGGAAGTTACTAGGCTAATGGCCCTGGGGCCCTTACAAGCCTAGCTAAGAGTTTATCCCCAATAAAGAAACCTAGGTCAGAACCTGTCACTCCTATCAATGAGGGACACATGTGGAACCTCTGGGACAAATTTGTGGTTTCCTATCCACTCATCAAGGTTGCACTTGAAGAGGGTCAGCGAGGTACTCTGTTTGACATGTATGGGAAGTCTATTCCAGAGATGGGGCAGCCTCTGGCAGACAAACCTGTCTCTCTAGCAGGTTTTGTTGATGTCACATATTAGATTTAGACCTTTCGAGTGGGTAATGCAAGAGGAGTTATACTTATGGCTATGGAGCTTCCCTAGTGGGGCAAGGTCTGATACTGCCTTGTAGGCAAGACACAGATCACCTCTGAGCAATCTGTATGATACTAAATAGAGTGAGAGTGATTTGAGCTTGTCAACATAGGAGAGGTGTTGGAGGCCATGGATTATCTTTGTGAGGTATTTCTGTGGCCTTTCCAGTTGGTGCAGGTGTTTGGAGAGGTACATAGCAAACAGGGCGTTATACTCAATTATTGGCCTAATGAGGGAGGAGTACAAAGAGATAATAACCTCCTTTTTTCTGGATGCAATCCCTTTACTTATGATATGAACCAAATAAAAGGCTTTTCAGACCACTGAAGCTACATGATGGTCAAACATGAGATTGTTGTCAATCTGAATACCCAGGTCTCTCTCCACAGATTGTGTGCTTAGGGTGTTGCCATTGATGTGGTAATCATTAGGGGCCATGTTTTTGCCAAATGGTATGATAATACATTTTTTTTTGCATTAACATAAGGCCATGACTTTGGCACCTGTCATTTGTTGCTGTGAGACCCTCTTGCAGTATGTTAACATCATTGTGGATCAATGACAGCACCCAACTTGCAGTCGTACATAAACTTAGTCAGCCACAGGCCATTTGTTTTTGCCTGGAGCTCTGAGAAGTAGATGCCAAACAGTAGCGGTCCCAGGACAGATCCCTGGGGAACACCACTAGTGACAGATCTGCTGTCGGTGGTTGAGTCATCTATTTTGACTTTGTGGGTCCTATCAGTGAGCCAGTTGGCCACCCACTAGATGAGATAGGGACTTACACCAAAGTTGTGTTAGCTTTACAATGATGCCAAAGTGGGGGATTGTGTCAAAGGCCTTGGCCAACTCAGGGTAAGCTGTATGTACTAACTTTCTCTCATCCAGGGCCTTGGTGACAGTCTCAAAGAAGTCAACCAGGTTCAACAGGCAAGATCTGCCCTTGACAAATCCAAACTGGATGGAGTCAGGTGCTTGGAGATTGCCTATGTCCTTGTTTATGAGATCCATAATAATACACTCCATGGCTTTACAGATCAGACTTGTCAAGCTAATGCGGGCGATAGTTTCCAGAGTCAGTAGTGACACCACCTTTGTGCAAGGTACAGTACACAATGCTGCACATCTACCACTATGATAAGATTTTACACAACTGTATTTTTTGTCAGTGGAATGCCTAACGCAAATAATGAGTGCAGCCTAGTTGTTGCATCTCACCCACCAAGCCAACCTTCTGACTGCCTGGGTCCAGTCACACATTTGGGTCACTGGCAGTGCTAAAGGATATCCAGCATCTCCACTAGAGGACTGGCCAAGTGTTCACACCATTTCAAGAGGTGGCCCTTACACACTATGCCTAGCACCCAGTAATAACCCAGGATGACACTGCATAAGTTCCCTCCCTTGGAGAGTCCTAAGACAGAAATGACATGGTCAGGACTGCTTGGGATAAGAGGCCAAATCTCACTGAGAGAACAAACTGAATGACTGATTAATTCACTGATATCTTCTTCTAGTCTTATCCTGGGAAAGGAAAGGAAAGGGCTTAAAAGAAAAGCATAACAAATTCTAAAGTCATGTAGCCAGCAGAAACTCAAACTAGAAATGTAAGATATAAAGGCTACATATGCCATTTCATTGTATATAATATATTTAATGCTTTATATACAGTTATTACTATACAAAATAAGTTGTTAAAAAAACATTTTTCTGAAGACTGAATGACCTACCCTTTCTTGGGCAGGAGTCCGGTTTGTGACAGATATTTCTTTAAACAGACTAGCAGATGAGAATTTGAACTCTTGTTCCCTTGCCCTGAATGGAATATTTTCTCCTTATCTTCTTCTTTTGGATTTTCCCGGTTAGGAGTTGCCATAGTGGATCATCTGTCTGCTCATGTTTGGGAGTGGAGTTTTACAGTGTTGAGTTGCCAACCTGGAGCCCAAACTTCTACAGAAGGCACACACTCACACCTAGGGCCAATTTAGAGTGTCCAATCCACCTACAACCTGTCTTTGGGATGAAACCGGACCACCTGGAGGAAGCCCACGCAACCACAGGGAGGACATGCAGAGTCCACATAGAAGGCACCCCAGCCGAGGATCGAACCGGAGAACCTCTTGCTGTGAGGCGGCAACGCTAACTGCTGCACCACCGTGGCCACCCAATATTTTCTTCTTATATAAGTAGTATTTTACTGTATCTCTATTAATAGTTGGATACTTAAGAAAACACCTTTTCCCAACTGGTTGTATAGTATTTCCCGTTGCCATAAATTATGCTGTTCACAATACATAACTGAATATTAAATGTGACAAAAATGTACAATGGTAACTAAGCCCCAATCCAGCTGTCTACAATGCATGTTTTAAAACACACATTAGACATTACTATACAATGCATTTAAAACACAAGTCATACTGAAATAACAACAGCTATGCTTAACAACAACAGCACAGAGTTATATTCAGAAACACAATATAAAATATTCTTTTGCATACTAAGGGAAAAACCTAAACTGCTCTTGGCCATTTTTATCTTTTGAACATCTCAAAAAATGTATACCTCTCTAAAGTCCATTTCAAAAAGTGTCTAGATTTTTGCCTTTTATTTTTGGTCTTTTCCTCATAAAATTTGTAGTTTTCTGGCAAGCTATGGAGGATTGTAGTCACCAAATAATGAAACATTTGAGTTCAGACTTCATATCCTTCAGAAATCATCCTAATGCAGAACCTATTACTCTAGCAACGTTTTCAGTTTATAGCAATATTTACAATTTCAGTTTAAAGCAATATTTAAACTTTGTCCCTGAAGCTGGGCCTTTGTCCTCTCATTGTATTTGACTTTGTCAGAATTCTTGAACAAAGAAGATGAGAAATATTCCTGAAGGACTGACTGATTAATTCATTGATAACCAGTTCAAGCCATGACCTGGGGAAAGAAAGGGCTTAAAAGAAAAGCATAAAAAGTACCCTAACCAAATTATAACATTGTAAAGCCATTAGGCATTCATATTAGAAGCATAAAATACAGGAGAAACTTAGGCCACTAACTACATGTAATATATTTAATGTGGCCCATAAGTTATTAGTTTTCAATCAGAACAGCATAAGTCCTCATGGAAAAATCTAAAATCCATTTATACTCTACTCTTCACATCTAATAAGGTTTAATTTTTTATCTCATCACTTATGAAAGTGCATAAAATGAGTTAGTAAAAAAAAAACTTTTTGGAAACTCAAATGACTTACAGTTTCTTTGAGAGGTGTCTTGTTTGTGACAATGAGATTTCGTCAAATGGACTGACTGATGATTGTCTAAACCCTTTCTTCCTTGCTCTGAATGGAATATATTCTACTTATAAAAGTAGTATTTCACTATATATCTGTCACTGGTCTGATACTAACAAATACAGATTATTTCTCAACTGGTTGTATAGAATTCCCTAAACTCTAGAACATGACCAACATATTATATGACTATGTGTGACATTACCATGGAACCTGAGCAAGAATGAGTCATAAATATAGGGCGTGGCAATTTACAAAGCTTTAAAAATCATGCATTCATAAACAGAAAGAGCACATATAGTCATTAGATGTTCTTATTCTGTATATTAAATAAAAAAAACTACAAGCAGCTTATGTTAAAAAAAATATAGTATTCTTGTAAAGCAATGATTGCATAAAGTATGCTGTTCACATTAGATAACTGAATATTAAATGTGACAAAAATGTATAATGGTAACTAAGTGCCAATCCAGCTGTCTACAATGCATGTTTTAAAACACACATTAGACATTACTATACAATGCATTTAAAACACAAGTCATAGCAGAAATACCAACAACTACCCTAAACAACAACACAGAGCTATACTCAGAAACACATTACAAAACATTCTTTTGAATACCAAGGGATAAAACTAAACTGCTCTTGGCTGTTTTTTATCTTTTAAACTTCTCAGAAAATGCACAAGAGTTACTGTATAGCTCGGGAAGGCTCCTGAAGCCTTGCAATCCAGTAAACCAGTTGAGAAAGCATATCTGAACACTGCACCACTAACTGACTTTTAGAAATTGTCTAACCTTTGTTTAGACTTAAAGGAGGTCCTGATGACAAACAGGCATAAATGAACGATTATCTTTAATAAAATAATAACCTCAGCTATGTTAAACAGATACATCCCATACTGTAACACATGGAAATGAGGCACTATCCATATTACCAGATTTAATATGGTGCCCATTTCCAGAGGGACCATTTTCTGGTTCTTTGTCTTTAACATGTTTTGGAATGAAAATGGCCTCACTGGAGAAGAAATGAACTACATCTGGGCCTGGGGTTTTCGATTTAGTAGCTTTTATTAATTTGGTTTCAATTTCTCTGGCCATTACTTCATCCTATTTCACGTTCTGTTCATTTGAACTTCTTTTCTTTATTTTACTTCTATCCATTCAGCATCTTTGTTATGTTCCACAGGATCCCCATAGATATTTCTCCAAAATGAGTGTATTTCTTCCCTTTTTTGGTGGTGTTTCTATTCCTTTTGCCTTGTTTCCCAATTCTGTACAAAGCTTTTTTGTGGGGGTCATAAATAAATTGCTTATTTTATACTTTTCGTTTATATTTATCTGCATATCTTTTAAGTTTTTCTGCCTGTGCTGATACCTCTAGTTTATTATTTGCAATAGTGTAGGATAGAACCTGGTCTGTTCTGATACTGTGCATTGCTTTTATCACTTCTATCTTTCTACGCATTTCTGTTGATCTCTTCCCTCTTCTGTACTCTTCTAACAGCAACAGTTCTTGTCTTAATTGCTTTATAGTTTTTTTCTATTCAGTACTTCTATGATGGCATTTAATTTCTCTCCTAACTTTCCCTGACTGCCCTGTGTTTTTGTGGTAAGACTTTATCTGTTATTAATTTAGCTATACAGTAGTATATCCTATTTACTTCTGTTATATTGCATGAGCTTCTATGAACAGTCGTGATTACTGTGCTCATTTGTTTTATCAGACTTCTAACATTTTTGGTCTTATTGGCTTTCTGTAGTCTTTTTTTTCATTGATCTTAATATGTCTGTCCATCTCTATTAAATCAAGCAATTCTTCCCTTAGACCATTTTCTTCTAAACTAAGGGTGAATTCTTTGTTCTCCAATTCCTGCTGGCATTCTACAGAAAGTTAAAATCTTCCTGTGCCATACTGTCTTCAGCTTTACCCTGTGTAATCAGCTGCTCTTTCATATGGCAGCTCACTGGCCTATCACCCCACAACATTGACTGTGCCAGGGTTGCCACGGTTTCCTCTTCCTTCCTTTGCTGTGCAGTTCTAAATGAACTTTTGCACCGGTTTCCTACTGAAGGCTGCAAAGTATCTTCATATGGCAATAGATCAGATGCTTCCTGCTCCACCAGCTTCTCCTTAATTTGGGGATTCATTATTCTATCATGCTGTGATATTATTAGAGTCAGATTTTTTACACTAAATCTTTCACTTCACAGGTATTCCATAACTTCACCCTTTATTTTTTTAACTTCTGCTTTACTAATCTTCTGTTTTACATTCCCCCTTTGTGATCTTATTTTTTGTATTATGAAATTTTCCATATCTGGGTGCCGTTGCTTATATTTCTCTTCAAATATCTTTCCGTATTTATTAATTAATTTGGCTTTCCCCCTTGTGTAAATATTGCATCATATCAGATCTCTTTTTCTTTCCCATGTCCACGTTTCTTTTTTATACCTTTCAAAAATCTCTAGATTTTGTTCTTCATATTTTCATACTTCCTAAGTGGCTTCTATTTCCAAACGGCCCTTTGTTTCTTGGTCTATATAATGTTTTTCATGAATTTGTTATATTAATGAATACAAATTTGCATTTTAAGCTTTTAACAGTTTTCTTGTGTAAGTATTTTTCTTTACTCTAATTCCTATCTTAATCTTTTTGTATGTCTTCTGTCTGGAAATTCTGGGCTTCTTGCGTAATAGTAACAATACATAATTTCTTTCTTATCCTCAAAATTCCACTCTGTCATCTTTATGGCTCTTTTTTAGCCTGTCAATTTTTGTGATTTTTGTGGATTACTATTTCCTTCTACAACAGGGGGACCATCCTCCCCCAGACCCTGGCCTAACCCCATTATAGGAATGTTTCCATGTCTTTTTTTCCAGTCCTGGCACCAGGGTACCTACAAGGATTGGGCACTTTTTTTATCCTAGGACTTGTGGACCGAGCTATCTTTTTTATTTTTTAACCTACTTCTGTTCATGATATTTGCAATATAAAATACAGTCTATATATCAGTATCGTCTTAGTGAGATTTTGTAAAAACAGGGTCCACCTCATAAAGGTACTCACCAAGACTTGAAGATGAATTCAGTTCCATTAAAACTACTCTCTTTGCTTGCTGATTTTATTAGCTCTGTATTCAGACCCCACATCTCGCCATTCAGACCCATCATCTCTCCATTTGGACCCCTCATCTCTCTATTCAGACCCTGACTAAATGTATTGACATCTTTACATGAAGATTTAGCCATGAATAAGAGTGATTTATATACATACCCCAAAGAGATGCCAACTTGGTTAAACAATACTCATTTTAAGAGTGAACCTGCAAGATATCCTAAAAACTACAGACCAATAATTTTCATTCCAATGATGTATAAACTATACACTGGAATTGATGCTGACAGAATTTATAGTCATTTAGAACTCAGTCATGGCAATAGAACAAAGGTGTAACAAAAGAAAGTCAAATGGAACAAAGATAATTTGCTGTTAAATAAAATCATAATGGAGAATTGCAAAAAGGGGAAGAATCTATGTATGGCATGGATAGACTGCAAAAAAGCATTTGACAGCATCCCACACTCAGGGATAAAAGAGTGCTTACAAATGTATAAGATACACCCTACATTGATCAATTATATTACAGTGACCATGAAACAGTGGTAAACCACTTTGAAGCTAAGCCATGGTAAAGGACAAATTATTATCCCAGGGATAAAAATTCAAATGGAGATATTCCAGGGTGACTCTTTGTCATCACTGCTCTTTTATCTTGCCCTTAACAACAATAAAATGTAAAGACTTCTCATCTTCTCTTTATAGGTGATTTAAAGCTGCATGGTTCATCAGATGAGGAACTGAAAGCACAACTGCAAGTAGTCAAAACTTTCTCAGATGATATAAGAATGTCATTTGGTCTTGATAAATGTACAAAAGCAACCTTTAAAGCAGGAAAGCTACAGCACCAAGAAAATATCGCTCTCAGATAGGAAAGTGATATAAAAGAACTTGAGCAAGAGGGAATATATAAATATTTGGGAACTGATGACGGTGCAACAATAAAATATAAACAAATATGAATAAAAGGGATATTTTAGAAGATTAATATTAATGCAGAACAATAGCTCTGACATCTAGGAACAAAATCCAAGCTATAAACTAATCTGTTACAGTTCTTGGGTGATTGACTGGCCCCAAAAGGTACTGGATCAGTTGGACAGAAAAACAAGAAAAATGATTCATGCTTATCAATGATTTATAAAAATCAGTGTATACCAAGATTATATATTCCCTTCTCTGAGGAAGATATGGGCTTCCTTGAAATTGATTACATGTATAGATCTGGAATCGTAGGAATGCATACATATTTGCTGACCTCACAAGATCCAAACATAATGAAAATTTTAAAATATGAGGAGAATAAGTCTAAGTCGACTTCCCTGCTTAGTTTAGTAGAAGCATAATGATGATGTCAAGCGGGAATGTAAATCAAACCAGAAGTAGATAAAAATCAGGCAGCAACTAAATGTGCCAAAAAATGAAAGAATATAAGGTGAAGGACCAGGTTAGAAGGCTAGAAATGTGGAAAAATGCATAAATATAGTTGCAAGTACAGAAAACTCCTGGAACAACCTCATCTCGATCAATATTTAAAGCAGGAATGCCTAAGGAGAGCTGACTTTAAACCAAAAGATAAAAGGCTAATATTGGTGGCCCAGGATAGTGTACATGTTTTACAAAATCCATTGAACATGTCAGAGAAACAGACAAATGCAGGTTTTGTAAAACAGAATTGGAAACAGTTACACGTCTTGTTGCTGGGTGTGATACACTAATGGCAGAAAGCCTGTACACTGAAAGGCATAATAATTTTGAAAGACTATTGTATTGGAAAGACTGTTGTATTGGGGATTGTGCAAGCATTATAATACTGAAATAGGTGAAAAGCAATGGAAACATGAGTCACAAAGCATTACAGAAAATGATGAAGTTTATATCACATGGGATCACCCCTTACCAGCAGTTCAAAAAAATAGATGCAAGAAAACCAGATCCAATAGTCCAAGAAAAGAAGACAAAAGCGGTATTAATCAATGAAATTGTTACACCCAGTGATTACACTGTCTTAAGTACAGAGAGACACAAAGTCATAGAATACCAGAATTTGCAGGCAGAAATAAGGACAATGTGGAAGAAGGATAGCTAGACAGTTCCAATAGTAGTAGGAGCAATGAGTCTCATAAAAAAAGAATTTACAGTTGTATTTAAATATGTTACCGATAGATATAACTCCATATGAATTGCAGAAGGAGTCAATTCTAGGCACATTGCAGGTGCTACAAAGAGCACTTTTGGCTAGCATCAAAGACTGAAACAATACTAATTTCATGAACTTTAAACATACTTTGACTAGGGAATAGGATCTATTCATGTAATGGTATTAGCAACCCAAAAGTCTAGGAGAAATTAAAAAGAGACCAAATGAATGATCTAGATTAGCCTGCAATCACTCATGCTGTCAGACTGACAGTTCAGTGATTTTGATGGAGCACTTCTCTCCCTGTTGAGATAATGACTTGTTGCTGGGAGGTACTGTCATTGGTTCTGCCACTGACATCCAAGTTAGCAGACGGAAACATGGCTGCCTTGGCCAGTTTGAAGCAATTAGATGTAAGTTTGTTTTTCTCCATATTGTTCACCTCTGCATTAATCCTACATACCACTTGGAAAGTGCAATATACAAACTGTGCAATAATTCAGTCTAATCATAGATATGCTGCTATTGTTTCAATTTTACTTTGACATTATTACCTTCATATTGTTCCTTGTCTTCTTTGTCTCCTGTTCTGGGATGGGTGTGGGTCACTGCTGTTCTACTTTACTTACAAATTGCTGCTTATTAAATTTCTACTGTCATATTTTATTAATTTTTCTCTGTATATCTGCAACTGTTTCCTGCATCGAGAACAAAGCATTGTAGTTTCATTCAGTTACACCGCTGTGTAGTTCTGAATGACAATAAAGTTTTCTTTGACTTTGACTTGACTTTGAACTTCTTCCATAGATGTCCAGCCCAACTTCCAAAGCTTTCAGAGCTTCCTCCTTCTTAGCAAGGCAGATGCCATCCCACCAGGACATCAGGCTACCTGAGGGACTGTTGTTTCTGCCACCTGTGGTAGAAGTCCTTAGAGTTAATACTACTGCAGCAGGAAACACACCTGAACAACTACAGTTAGGGTAAGTTCCGTGCCTTTTTTTAACTTCAGAAGTAATTTTGGTATCAGTAAAACTGGAGGGAAATCATACAGAAGACCATAGGTCCTTGAAATTGGAAATGTATTTCTTGCTATTACTATGGATCATGCATCCAAGAGTAAAGCACTGAGAACTTTTTAGATGTGTTGCAGATAGGTCACTCTCAGAACAATCCCAATCCCTACTAGTGCACTTCTGTGTGGTCATTAGTTAAAGTTTGACGTGCTTCAGCTAATGCCATCTTCAGTTCTGTTATGTTTTGCAGGCTGAGGGGGAGCTTGCTTACAGGAGAAATCTTATTTCAGTAGCTCTTTCACAGATTACCACTGTCAGCCTGCACAAGCATGTGCACCTTTATCTAAATGCCACATCACTGTAATACTATCTGTCACTATACCTGAAGAGTTCTTTGTTAAAGAACTGCATGGAAGGATTCCAGAGCCAGAAGGGGGTTTATATTAGAACACTGAATAGTCTAAATGTCTAACGGCCTAAAAAATGAAAATGCTGAACCTCGAACTCACTATTGTGGGGAGCTGTGCACCCAACACCCCCTGCTAATTATATATACCAACTCCATGATCACACTACAGTGAGGAAAGTGCAAATATTCTGATCTTCACTGTACCATAATTTCACTATAACAGTTCGCTGAATGACATTTTCGCTGTAAAATGCCATTTGATGAACTGACTCTTCGATCATGTAATATAGACCTGCCAGAAGGATAGCAACCGACCCTTTTATATTTAAGTGCTTCTCCCTCTGAGAAGGAGAGCAAGGCACAGGCCTTCCTGCTATTTAAATTGGGTCTCCTCAGGCATAATCTAAGGTGTCCATAGTTATCTTCTGGTTTGGGACAGGAGGTGCTGGAAAAGTGAGACCTGGGTTCAAGAATATCTGCTGGATTCTCTACTTTAACTTCATTGACAATGAGAGCCAGAGAGGAACACTGATCTCAAATTGATGTTTTTTCTGATTCCATAACTCCTCACATGCCAGTAGATTCTCCTCATATGGAGCCTTCCATAATGGATCATTAGGGTATTGGGGGGCATTAACCCCATCATCCTCAGGAATATTCTAGCTAAGTGACTAATTGTTTAACATGACCTTGTGAAATCTTTTTTATTTGAAATGGCATTATATCTGCCTTAGACATGTTGGGGATTCCATCTTGGTGCTAAAAACACAAGCCAGTCTGTGGAATATCAAGGAGCATGGCTCCAGAGATTCTGTATGGATCAAACAATCATCCAACTAATGGTTGGTATGCATTTTTAGTTTCACGTGTGCTACATATTTCAAAAAGATTATATATGCAGCAGAAATGCCAAAAATGAAAGCATAAACTGGAAATGGGAAGTCCTTATCATTTATCTTAGAACATTTCTGTAAGAGATGTGGATTAGAATGTATGATTAAAAAATATCCTTGGTCACTAGAAAGACATTTTGCTGCATGACAGGCAAGAGTTACTGCAAACTAGCCATCTTAAACAGTTATGTTTAAAAAAACTTGTTCAGATCAACCAAGTTCCATTTTTGTCTTTGAACTTTGAAGCAGGAAAAATCCTGAATAAAATCAGAACACAATCCTCAATAAAAATTCTAATTTTGGAATTTCTAGATGTTTTTCAAAAACTTCACTTGTGTGATAACATTATGAATATGAGGGTTACTGCAGGATTCAGATGTCTACATTTGAACTGTCTAGGTGTCCACTTTGTCATCATTTTTAACACTTTTTTTTTGCCCCTGCTGCCTCCTGACTATAAAACTCTGTGTCACTCAGCTGGACTATTTGCTCCCCATCACTGGGATAAGAGAGGCAGCTAAGAGGGATCATCGCTGAAGCAGCCATCATGGATGGTTCCAGGTTTCTTCTTTAATTGGACAGGCTCCCCGAACCTCTTGCTTGATCTTTCATATCCAAGGGGTAGGTGTGAAATGGGCCTTTTCAATTCAGACCACACCTTTCTATAACATCATCAACTGGCCCCACCCCTTTGTTGAAAAGCACCTTTGTATGATGCCTGGTCTCTACCAGGTATTCTACCATGGAGAATGTTCTCACAGGCACATGCTCCTTCCTTCATGCCTTGTAATTCATCTTCTTCCTCATTCCAGCTCCAAGTAGCTAAACCATTAGTCAAACGTGGGTCACCTGGGTGATAGGACTTTATCTCCCTATGCCAGTGGAGCTACCTATCAAATTTGTAATGATTTGAAAAAGTGTAGTTGGATGATCATGTTACAGCTACACAGAGCTACTCCTGTTAATGTAATCCTAACCTCTTAGCATTTCTCCTCCCCTGAGCCCTCATTGTAAGCAACTGGAACCATACATTTGTATTTTCCAACTATCTCTGTAGTTGCATTGGTTGAAATGGGCATCCTGAGACAATGTAGCGATTGTCTCATGTTTGCTAATGACAACATACTACTTAAACAAAGTGACACAGTGTGCGAGAGATGCCAATGATTGCAAACATGTTGCTGTGCCTATCAGAAATAAGCCCAAAACTAAGTAAAAAAAAACACCCTAGTGAAGTCCCAGTTAAACAGGTTGTACAACAAAAGAAAAAAGCCTTAGTTAAAAGTAAGAAGTGTAACACCAAAATAGATAAAAAAAACCTCTCTTATCAAACTGAATAGACAGTTAAGAGGACTAATTAAGCCCAACAAAGCAAATTTTGAGGTAAAGATAGTGTCTCAGGCCAAGGCCAAAGGTAGCACACGACAGTGTGCATAACCGTTGGTAAATGGAGCCACATTCACAGAACTAGAAGATATATAAAATCTGGCTGACAAATTCAGCTCCAACCTTACCCCTCCCTCACCCACAACTGTCACCCAGGAATTACCATCTAACATAATCCCTTCAATTATCAGTAGTGTGCAGGTCTTAGTTGCACACTCTAAAGCCAAGAATACAGCTTCAATGGCCCCTGACAATATCCCTGTATGCCTCCTAAATAGCCTGAAATGTGACCTATCAGAGCCACTGGTATCACTATTCAACTACAGCCACTGCACAGGCTTTGTGCCATATGAATGGAAGACTGCAAAAGTCATCCCTCTGTACAAGGGCAGACTATCAGTGGATCATGGGACTACAGACCAATTAGTCTGACTAGTCTCATATGCAAAGCCATGGGATGAATTATCATGGAAATGTTTAACAATGACATAGGAAACCTTCATGGATTCATAGATTCATAGGTTCATAGGAGGTTAATAGGCTAGTGGTCCTAGAGGCTTTATAATCCTCGCCATGCTACTCCTAGGTTGTCCCAATTGTCCTTGGTTAGCTGGACATACTTTGCAAATCAGCACTAACTACCCCTGTCCATGAGGGACATGGGTGCAACCCTCAGGGTGAATTTGTGGTCACCCATCCATTTGCCCAGGTTGTGCTTCAATATGGTAATTAAGGTACTCTGCTTCACATGAATTATAAGTTTATTCCAGTGCAGTGGTAATTTCTGGGAGATATACCTGTCTTTTCATCATGTTCTGTTAATGTCACTGGCAAGGTTGAGATCCCTAGAGTGAGTGGCTCTAGTGTCATTTGATTTCTGGATGTGCAGCATTTCCATCAGGTCGGGGTCAAAGACTGCCATGTAGGCCTGGCACAAGTAGCCTCTCAGCAGCCTATATGATGCAGAGTACAGTGACATGGCTTTCAGTCTATCCACATAGGTCATGGTTTGGAGGCCCTGTATCTTCTTAATGAGAAACCTTTGTGGTCTCTCCAGTTGCTGCAGGTGTCTGTTAAGATGCATACAGAAGGGAGCATTGTACTCTATTAATGGTCCGATTAGGATCAAGTAAAATGGGGTTATAACATTCTTAGACCTGGAGGCGATGCCTTTACTTATGAGCTGCACAATGTAGAAGGCTTTCCTTGCCACCATGGAAACCTGGTGGTCAAAGTTCAGATTGGTGTTGACCTATGTTCCTAGATTTTGCACCACTGGGTTTGAACTTAGAGGGATGCTGTCAATATTGTAATTAATGGGGAATTCTGCTTTGCCAAATGGGATAATAGTGCATTTTTTTGTGTTTATTTTTAGACTGAGACTTTCGCCTCAGCCATTTGTTTGTGTTACCCCCTCCTGTTATGTGTTGATATTGCTGGGGGACTCGATGATTGCACCTAGTTTACAATCATCAGTGAACTTAGTAAGGCAAAGGCCATCTTCTTTAGCATGGGCTTCCAAGAAATAGATTCTAAATAGTAAAGGGCCCAGTACAGATCCTTGCAGTACGCCACTGGTGACTGGTCTACCAGTAGAGGTGGAGTCACCAACTTTGACAGTATGTGTTCTGTTGGTGAGCCAGTTAGCTACTCATCTAATGATTTAAGATGTAACAGCTAGCTGGGAAACTTTTTCAATGATACCCAAGTAGGAGATTGTGTCAAAGGCTTTGGTTAGGTCCAGATAGGTGGCATGCACTGTCTTACCTTCATCCAGGGTTTTGATAAGTTTTTTGAAGAAGTCTACCAGGTTCAATAAGCATGATCTACACTTAACAAAGCCAAACTGAGTTGGGTCTAGAGTTTGAAGGTCACCTATGTCCTTGTTGATAAGGTCCATGATGATCCTTTCCATGGCCTCACAGATGAGGCCAGTTAGACTTATGGGTCCATAGTTCTCAGGGTTGATTGATGGCTCCCCTTTATGCAAGAAAATTACTCTTGCTGTTCTCCATTCTAATGGTTAAAGAGAACAGCAAGTGGATCAACTAGATCTTGTTTTAGATTGCTTAGTAAGCAACCCGGGATGTTATCTGGTGCCACCTTGGAGAGCACAGATATGACTTGATGTCTAGAGATACTAAGTAGAGAACTGGTGTCAGGTATGCTTTGGAGTATGGTTGGTGGGGATAAGGGGCTGAAGATTGTACCAAATCTGTCAGCTAGTAGGTTGGCAATTTCCTCGGGTATAGTGTGAATGGTACCATCTACTACCAATTTGGCACATAGCTGGGCACTCCCGTTTAGATTTGGGACGCAGTTAAAGAATGCCATATTTTTGTCCTTGGCTAGGCATGCTATTTTAGCTTCATAATTAGCTTTAGAGGTCTTTAAAAGACTTTTGATTTGCTTGTTCAATCTGTGGAGGTAATTCTTCCTCTGCAGAGGCAGTTGCCTCTTGTTCTTGGACATCAGTTTCTTCCTTTTGTTATACAATCTGTTTATATAGATGGTTTGTTTTTTCAGGAGGGCCTATTGTTAATCTGGTCAGGTACAGCCAAGTCTATACAGTTGCTAAGATGATTATAAAGGGCATTTGTGTACATCTTTGTATAGACGTCATCATTGCCTGTGATTGCAGGAGTTTAAAACTTTTTATGCCATCACTTAGTAGGCTGTAGCTTGCTTTGGAGAAGTTCCTCATTATTTATTTATTTTTTTGCTCCTTCAGGGATATGGGGTCCAATAGTTACTTCAAATGATACTGATTTATGGTCCTACCTTACTAGGGAGGGCATCACACAGGGGGCAGTGCAGTGACCACCCATGTTGGAGAGAACTGTGTCAAGGACATTGGAGCCCCTTGTGGGGTGCAGACTGTCTGTTCCAAAGCATTTGCATTGACAATGTCCAGGAATGTCTCGCAGACATGTTGGAGCTTGTGTATGTTGCCCAGTTGGTGGAGGGGATAATTGAAATCTCCCATGACTAAAGTGTTGGGCTGTATGGCGAGTGACTCCAGTAAGTCCATGTAGGCATTGTGCTTTACTTGGTTCATGGAGGCTTCTAGTGAGTGCCTCCTCGTATGTGGGTTTATGTGTTGTGTCCTGAACTTGTCCTGAACTTGTTTGAGAGGTGAAGTATGTGAGCTGACAACCTGTTTGATGTGTTGTTTTTGCTACGTGAGAGGATTGTTTCCAAACTGATAGTGTAATTACATCTCTCACATAAAGTATTTGTTTGTTTCAGGACTACATTTTGTCAGTATACATGAGGCAATTACTACATTGCCTCAGGATGCCCAAGTCAATCAGGCTGGCTGGACAAATGGTGGGAGAGTGACCATCCATAATGACAGGTTTATACTCTAGTACTGTTGGGCAGTGGGTAAGTTAGATCAGTTTATGATGTAGGAATAACAGTGGGGCTTATTCTGTTGATGGTTTAGGGAGAAGAACTGTGGCAATGCTGCTCAGTGTGCAGTTGAGTTGCCTGCAGAGCAACAGGGGATTTGGGAGGATTCTACTGAAAGACATCTAGGGAAAATTTAAGTTGCAAAGCATTTGTGTGTATACAGGGCAGTGGTAACCCCCATTGTGCAATGTGCAGCTATGTGCAAACACAAGGCTTAAACACAAGCAAAATTCAACAGTTTTAAGATAAACTACCAATGGGAAAGCCCCAAACTGAGCCTTTCTCCAGCAATCCCCAACTCAGATGGAACCTGAGCTACACACGTCTGCCACAAGGTTAAAGGAAGGCCCTCTTAATGTAAGATGGCTGTTTTAGAGCACAGTGATACCAAACAGTCTGGATTCAGCAAGTCTGAATCTAGCCTATGCTATATAAGGCAGTAGTACAGATTTTCAAAGTGTAGAAAAAAAATGCAGACTCAGTCAGCAAAAGTGAAGCAGTAATTCAAATAAATACAGTTAACAAAGTGAAATACAGGCTTTAAATGTACCTATTTTTCAGTGTTTGCAGTGGATGCCTTGAATTTCAGTTCAGATGCACTCCAGATCTCTGGCTGAAGTCACCAAACTCTGAACACCTCCAGTTAACTAGACCCAACTCAAGTTTGGTTTCATCAAAGTCAGGTCATTTCTACTGAAACTGGTAGACTTCTTTGAGAAGGTCACAAAGGCAAAGAATGAGGGCTAACTGGTGCATACTGCCTACCTGAACCTGACTAAGGCATTTAATGCAACACCCCACCCAGGCATTGTAAACAAACTCACGGAATTAGGCATAAACCCTTACTTCACTCTCTGGATAAGCCATCTAGCTCACAGATGGGACATAGAAAGATGGACTAGAGAGACCACATCCACAAAGAGGCTGGTCATGAGTAGAGTCCCCCAGGGCTCTCTGCTGGGTCTGTTCCTCTTTGGCATCTATTTTTCTATTTTTTAGAAGTCAAGGCAAATGTCAAGGGTGTCCGACTTACCACATTTGCAGAAGGTTGCAAGCTAGGAGCAATCACAAGATACTAACATCTTACAGGAAGGTCTAACACAGACAAATGACTGGTGCTAAAGACATGGCTTAAAACTCAGTGCCATAAAATGTGTAATAGTATCTTTTGAGAAGATGCCCACCGAGGGAAACCATTTCATTGACAAAACATCCCTAAAAGTAGACACAAAGTAGTCAGGGATATGGGGACTCATGTAGATAGTAATCTGGCTTTCAACCAACATGTGTCTAAGGGTGTAAGAAAATCTTTTTATGTCGCTCAACTGATAAGTAAGAATGATGCATCTAGATCCAAGGAAGTCATTATGCAACTGTATTCAGCCATAATCAAGTCCTTCATTCAGTATAGTATTTGGAATGTCCACAGAGGTTCCTCACAAAAAGAATAAAGGACATAAACACAATGTCCTATGCAGATCGCCTCAAAGCCCAAACTCTATACTTAGTTTGCTACAAACTTCTGAGAGGTGATTTATGCCTGGATCCCACTCTAATTGACCTTTTGCATAACCACAAAATGAACAGCAGTAGAACTACTAGCTCTAAGGATTTAAACTTTGCTTGCAACTTAAACAGGACATGTTGGAGGGACAGGTATGTATCTAAGAGAATCCGCATTCTCTGGAAAAGGCTTCCCATCCATATGAAGCTGAGCCCTTCCCTTTACAATTAGTTAATTATCCTACTAGGGAGCCCAATATCTTGGATCTAGTCCTCAAAAATATGTCCACTTCTTACATAGCTCCATATTTATTTATTTTTATTTGTTTACCCTTTCTTGACCAGGTTAGTCCCACTAGGCCAATAGCCTCTTTTCAGGGAATACCCAACCTGGTGTTTATACTACAAAGGGAAATTTGGACAGGACATCAGGAGACTTCTACTCTTGGTAGTTGGGGAAGGCTCTGTGTGTTACACATCCTGACTTTCTGTTTCCTGTCCAGGCACAGAGGCAGCCAGGAGGAACATGAAAAAATATGGCTGATTCAGCTTTTACTGAAAATCGCATGAAACTTGCTGAAAATGTAGTTGAAATGGTAGAATCACTACCAGAAGTTTTTTTTGATAATGTGGGTGCAGAAAAAATAGTGACATTGGAGGAAAAGGAGATTGTAGCTGTAACTGAGATGGATTCAGAGGAAAATTTTCAGAGGAAATTGTTTGAAGGAGAGACAGTTACCTCTGAAAAATGCATAATTACAACCCTCCAATCCGGGGGGGGGGGTTCCAGGATGATTATTTGGAAGAAACGGTAAACCAAAATGAGCCAGAAAGTGGAGCAGCAATTTCATGAAGCGACATCATGGAAAACATAGAAGAAGAAAACGGAGAAGAAGAGACTGTGCCAGAAAAAGTTCCAGAGACAAAAACTGAAGCACAAACTGTTAGAGAAGGAGCAAAGAAGAAAGAAGAAATAAAATAAACAAAAAAGAAGTATACAGTATATGTGAGCAGTAAAAAAGAAGAAAGTTTGGACTGGTATGAGGTTTGGGACTCTGTCAAAGCCCCTCTGGGTATCAAAGCAAAAGAGGTAAGAACATTTATTTTAATTAATAAAGAGACTTTTTGTGACTTGATTATTTTGGGTGCATATGACAAAAGAAAATTATTTATCCATGATCAGAATATGTGGTGCAAGCTTTTTACAGACAAACAAAAAAAAATACTGATCCAGTTTAGAACTGAAGCTGAAGCAAAAGAACTGAAAGAGCATTTGTTAACTATTTTAAAGAAGTAATGGACACTACAAAAATATATGATGAAAGAGGACTATGGACTGGAGGATGGGAATGTGGAGTAATACTGAAAATGGACTATGATAATGTGTATTAATGTTCATGGTGATAGGGGTTTTGTGAAATACAGAGGCCAACCAAAGACTTATTTTTGTGGAAAAAATGATCATTTAATCAATGAATGTGATAAAAAATATGTTATTAATGTATTAAAACAGGGCTTAATACAAAAATGTGATTTAAATTGCAAAATACGTGGCAATACTGGTCATTCATGGCTAGAATGTGAAAGGAAAGTACAGGAAAATAAAAATGAAGTTATACAGGAGAAAGAGAAAATGTACAAAAAGATGTGACTAATAAAGAGCTTATACATAAAGTTAAAGAAAGTTGTTGTTGTTGTCTTTCGGCTTTTCCCGGTTAGGGGTTGCCACAGCGGAACTCCAGTCTGCTAATGATTGGCAGTAGATGTTGACGAACGCCGAGGTGCCAGCTCGACGTTCAATCTTCAATGAAGGCATGCTCATTTACACATGTCTTTCGAACACCCACCCAACCACGGAGAGGACATGCAGACTCCACACAGAAGGCACTCCCCGCACTCCAGCCGAGAATCGAATGGGAGAACCTCTTCCTGTGAGGCAACAATGCTATCACTGCACCACCGTGGTAATAGGAAAAATAAACAGAGGAGACAAGTGAGGAAGAAGCTGATCAGTGCACAGTGAGAAATAAAAAGACTTCAATAGGGAAAAGAGTTAAAGAAAGGAAAAGAAAATTCAAATATATAATGCTTAGAGAAAATAAGAAAGGAAAGGGGTAAACATTTTATTATACTAACTGTTCTTAAAAGCTGAAAATAGTAGCTTTAAATGTGAACAGTATGAAAAATATTAAGAGGAGAACAGGTATACTACAATGGTGTGCTGCAGTAGATGCACATGATATTGTTTTAGAAGATAGATTATTAACAGAGGAAGAAAGAACACAAACTGAAAAACTTTGGAATAGTGTGGTAGTTTGGAACATGGGGAAAGAAACATGCTCAGGTGTATGTATATTATGTCGATAAAACATTAAAATATTAGATGTAACCATAGTGGAATTAAGATGAATTACAGTAATATACTTGATATGGAAAAATATGTGTATAGAATTATAGCTTTATATGCATATGTAACTAAGAAGACAGAAAATGGATGTTTAAAAATATTCTTGAATGTTTGTGTAAATAGGGACGTTATGGAGGTGGGTGGTTTTAATTGTAATTTAAGAAAAAAAAAGAGCAATTGTGATATTAAAATGGTTAAAGAAATTATGACAAGTGGAAAGTTAAGTGTGCAGGAGAATAACCACTGAACATATAAAAAGAATGAAATTTGGACAGAAATTTATTATTTTTTTAATATCTGATAATTTAAAAGTTACAAAACAGGAATTAAGTATGCTGGATTTTCAGATCATATGGCTATATGGGTTAAAGTAAATGAAATGAAGAATATATAAGAATAGGAAAATGAATAAAGAGAATTAATGAAAAAGAATTAGATTTTAGAAGAGAAAAAATAACTTATGGAATTATGGAAAAATCATATGAATATGAGAGAATTTTATGAAAATTTGACTCTTTGGTGGCTTAATATTAAAGAGAAATATAAAAAGTGTTTTAGAATGTATAAGGATGAAAAGAAGAAAATAATAAGAGAGATATAAGTTATTAAGTCAAGAAACATTTGGAGACTTACTAGAGAAGAAAAATTCATTTTATGAAAAAGAAAGAGAAATATATAAATTAATCAAATTAAAATTAACAACTTGTTATATAAACAAAAGTATTGTTTATAAGGAAAGAAAGTAGAGGTAGCATCATATTTTAGTAAAATGATAAAGGAAAAATAAGAAGAGAATTAAGAAGTAAGTATGGTAAGCAAATAAGACAGCAAGAAGGAATATATGAAATAAATAAAGAATATGTATTGGGATTATTTGATAAAAGAGAAGAAAACAGAAAACAAATTTATAAAGGTGAAAAATTAAATAATGAAGATAATCCCCGGGATTCATGAACCTTGCGCCAGGCGGACGCATAGCGTAGGTGTTACAACGCCAGATATGGCCGCCGAGCGATTCAGGTACGATCCAATTCCACGTGCACTACCGGCGTGCGCCGGATTTGTGCCGTCTCCAGCATAGGTATGTTAAATACCCCATGTGCGGTGTTGCACCATGCAAATGAAGGCAGATAGCGATCCACGAAGTGGTGCAGGCGTAGCATAAGGGCACGGCAATGTAAACCAAAAAAAACGGTTTACATTTACCCAAACATGACATAGGAGTAACGGAACGCTATCAACGTCAGGTATCACAGTGTTGCCACATGCCAATGGCGAAAGACACAGAGAATGTCAAAAGAAAACATGCACAACATGTAAATAATGACATAAATGGTATGTCCACAGAAACACACAGCAGAACCCCAGGACATGTCCGCGGAAGGTGCTAAACAATGAAATAATATGACAATGTCATAAAAGAGCAGTGTAATATACATCAGCTTCACAGCCACAATACACCATGGTATGCATGGAAAGCCACATCCACGGTGCAAGGGTTGCCAAGGAGTTGCGGCAGTGTTCGGCGCGTTAACTATGAATTAGTAGTCAATGCCATGCAAATGAGGCAGATGATACTGAATCGCAAAATCCCCACCGGCGTAAGGCTGTACCAAATGGCGCAGCGGTAATACACCGAGGAGTGGCTCAGAGGGAATACATGTCAACCGCAGAGGGGTGTGCCACTGTAGGAGGAAGCACATTGGAGCCCAGCAAACATGGGCTGTACATTGCACAGCACAGCAGCAGGACCGGCGTGTGGGGAAATAGTTGAGCTGAGAGCACACAATGCGCGCGGAGATGCATATGCACGAGGATGACTACGTTCCCGTAACCCAGTCATGTGACACCCGCCACGTCAACAACAGCGGATACAGGAAGGTGATGCTGTGAATATGAGGAAATGCAGAAGCAGTGTAATCGGAGTAGTAATGAGCAATCAACAGTAAATAACCCACGAAGGCCAATTGGCGGCAGCTGACAACTCTGCAAGCAGAAACCTGCAAAACGGGATAGGGGAGGTATAGGAATGCAAAGAAAGTAGGGGAGGTATCAGATTACAAAGAGTGAAGACCTGACACAGCAGAGCCAAGTAGACAGGCAGCATAACGGCGGCGGCACACAAAACGCACGATATGCCATGTCCCAGAAACTACACATGACAGGGCTCTGCAGGATGCATGCCAGGAAATAGTAGGTGCAACGTGCAGAAACAGTAAGGTAAGGTCGAAATCTAAACCAATGCAGGCAAGAGTAATGCAACACCAAAGGCAACAGTGTTGCAGTGCCAACGGTAAAACACGGAAGATAATCCACAGATACGGCTGCACAGACACACCCTATGACATCACCGGGTGTACAGCACAACAGTATAAAGTGTGAACGCACACAACACACAGCCGTGTATTCTCAAACACCGCACTCTAGGTGTAAACACACGGGGAACTTTTAAAATGTTCATGTTGGGTGCCGCCGTGGCCGTGATCCATCAGCATGTGTTAGAGACAGACGGAGTTGTGGAGGAGGGTGCCGACAACTACCGTAGGCCTCAGAGGAGAAGGAGAGTGTTCAGACCAAGGGTAACCTACCAGGGACTACAAGACCTGGAGATAGTAGAGTGTTACAGGGTAGATAGGGACACTTTACAGCAAATAGCGGAGCTGTGCCGGCTACGCCTGAGAACAAGAAACAACAGAAGGGAGCCCATCCCAGTGGACACAAAGGTATGTGTAAGCTTGCGAATACTGGCCACAGGTACCTTTCAAAGGCCAACTGGGGATATAATGGGTATCTCACAGGCATCAGCATTCAGGGTACTACACCAGTTTCTGGATGCCATGTTTCCACATGCCAATGAGCATATATACTTCCCCAGATCTCAGGAGGAGTTGGCTAGCAATATGCACCACTTCCACCGTGTGGCACAATACCCGGAGGTACTGGGTGCGATAGACTGTACACACATACAAATCAAGTCACCACCTGGGGAGCAGGGTAGACACTACATAAACCGCAAGGGATTCCCCTCCATCAATTGCCAGGTCGTGTGCAATGCGCAGGGCATTATCATGGATGTGTGTGCTGGCAGCCCTGGAAGCTACCACGACTCCCATATCTGGCATGCCTTACAGCTGTACCAGGTATTCGCCAGGGGGGACATCCCACAAGGCCACCTTGTGGGGGATGCTGGCTATGCACTGGAGCCGTGGATGATGACTCCCATCAGAAATGCACACACACACATGCAAGAATGCCATAATGAGGCACACGCACAAACCAGAATAATCATAGAGTGTGTGTTTGGGATGCTGAAATCATGGTTCCGGTGCTTGGATACATCTGGTGGAGCCCTGCAGTACTCTCCAGGCACATGTGCCCACATATTCATAGTATGTGCCATGCTACATAATATGATCCTGCGGAAGCAGCTGCTGCAGGGACATAATGGTGAAGGGCCACAAAGCCCACCACAACCGCCAAGGCCAGTACAGGCACAGAGGGTTCAGGACCATGAACACACTGCGCCAGCCCCAGTAGGCAGATGGAGGCGTACCCAATATGCCTATGCCCTGGCAAAGAGGGAACGTATAGCACATACTCTGACAGCATAGGCCCCATGGACTGACACCTCCCTACCTGCACACACAGTGAAATGGACGGCACACAAACATGGCCACCCATAAAGTGTACCGTGTGGGTGGCCCCATGTGTGACTCCAACATAGGCAGCACCCACAAACTGCACACCTAACAGCCAGCGGAGCATGGAATGCCAACACCTGAACCGTACGTGGGTCCTACAGCAGACGGCGTTGCTGTATGCTGCCACGTTCGCCGCAAGGTGTATACATATAGACATGTAGATATGTGCATATACAGATATGGAGATAGATATAATTACACACACAGAAATATATGTACACATATACATATAAGTACAACAGGTAAGACAGGGAATCAGAGGGATGTAAGGTGACAGAGAAGTAACACGCGATATCTGTACATAGTAAACATAGTGAACGACAACCTGAGCATCTGGGAGGTTTAACAGAACAGGAAACCGCCACCCATGGAAAGGTCAACATACCGAAATGCATAACCGCGACTCGGGATGATCGCCAGGCCACAGTACAGTAACAGTACATGCGCGGGTAATACTACGATGATATGAGGGGGGAGGTAGACACTGCCGCCGGTGATGCGGGCCACGCAGGTACCGTGTGCAACCGTCCCTGTGACTGCCGCAGTATGTGTATGTGTGCGGTGAGGGTGCCGTGTGTTCTGCTGTGCGAGTGTAATGTGTGTGCCACTGTAAAATGTGTATGTTGGTGCCATGTGACAGGTGGAGTGGAACAACATGTGTAGGCATACAGTATAGTAACCTCAGGCATATGTACACCAGTACTCCCAAAGTAGTACTGACAGCCCCTTCCTGGCTAGGCGTGTGGCGACGTATAACGATGCAAAGTGAAAATGTCCCAGAATGTACCACAGGAATATACCCCACATGAAATGGAAAGGACGTATGTACAAATCATGACCGTATGTATGACACCGATATGCTAATTGCAAAATGATACGTCGGCAAAGTTACAAAGCAATAGGTATGTACCGCGGAAATACGCATGTGCTACCCCGGTACTGATCATGGCCACGTATCAGCCCGTAAACACCGCTGTGTGTTCTACAAGTGTCAAACAAGCAATCGCCACCTGAATAGGTGGCAACCACTAGCAAACGGGCCATCCCAAGTACAGGACCACAATGACTGTAAATATCCGGGACAGAATGACAAGGGATAGACGTCACGTACAAACAGCCACAGATATACCACCGATGTGACGGAGGAATACATGCAGGAAGCACACATGCAGGCGATACCAACACCACATGACAACAACACAACCCACACTCCCGGAACAACAGACAAGTAACTGCCAACTCCCCAGGCAGGGACGGAGCACACAGACAAGCATACCGTGTATGTAGAGATGCAAGGCCCACAACCCGTATTCGTCACCTACAACCTCCGATATTCCCCATCGCACATATCAAAGGGATACAAGCCGTAATAGCAACACAAACATACAGGCAGTCAATGACAGCTGCATAACTGCAACATCTCGCGTGGGAAACACTATGAACAGCGGATGCATACTTGCATCCGTTGTGTAAAGGAATACAACAGCTATGTTACACATCTGAATGCAAAACGCCATCAACAGATGCCGTCAGGACAGGGATACCCACATGTCGAACAGAATACCATACCCAACACACACAATCCACAGCTAACACCACTGCGAAATGTACCTGATGCCACACATAGCGGCTGCAGTTACACATAACATAACACAATACAGACCATCTCCACGAAGGTAGGGCAAATAACCTACGCCCAGGTGAGGAATGCAACCATGCCCTAGTTACGACGCGTAATGTACGAATGGAGTAGATGCACAGGTGATATGCCCACAAGTACACACTTAGGAACAGCCATTGGTGTGATGAACCCACATGTTGCAGGTAACGACGGATATAAGGATGACTCCCAGGATATTCAAACCGTATGCTCATACCGAACTACAACTCAAAAACGGATAGAGTGAGAAAATGCAATAGCGAGACACGCAACGAAAAACGGAAGGAAACACAGAAAAGGTATGTAGAACCCACGATATGTACGGGTGTGTAACGCATGATGTGTATGATGAAGCTGCACGATATGTGAACGGTGTTTGTAAGTAAGGATACTTGTACATAATGCAGAGAGTGGTGAAAGGTGGTTATGTAGTGCTAACCTGCTGAGCATACCAATGACTGTGGACACCGTGTGCACAGCAGTGGGACATCATGTACACAGCCGGGATAACACAAGGGCTGCCACAGGGGGGCATAACACAGAACAATGCCACACCACACGCCGATGCTGGCAGTGGATGTCCAACAAGGAAGTGCCATAACAGGGGATAGGACATGTATGTATACTGTCACAGCACACATGTGTATGGGCATATACCATCGATGTCATACGTAATGTGCGCACGACGTGCACGTATGCCTTGCAGTAGGGGATACTATGTCAACTATGTGTAATGTAAAGCTTTCATGGTGGATATGACAGACATCATACACAGTATCACAGGCATATCATGCATAATGGAGTTATGGCCTATTGGTATGTACAATAACAGGATACGTATGGCCTGTACATATGGGACAGAGTAGTATCATAATAGCCATCCGAAATGGAAGGAACACCAAGTAACCATGGACAAATGATCTGTAGCAGGTGCAATGTGGGCAACAATGAAGTCCAGCAGGTCCATGTGTAAACACATGTGCAGTGGACACAGTAGTGTCACCTCCCCATGGTAGTGTCCAGTGAACAGCAGAGGTGGGTGTCAACTGCATGTCTACACAGTACTGCTGCTGTGGTGGTACCATGACTACGTGTCACTCAAACAGCAAGGGAGCTATCACATGAACAGTGCCACTGTGTGTCCCTGTGGGATGTGCACAGGACCTATGTTCCACAGCACGGTGTGTGTTGTGTCTGCGTAAGTAACACAGAAGCCCAGCCCATGCAATGTGGCATGTGTGCACATATCCATGAGTGGTCCGTTCACAATGCCCACTGCAATTGCCATGTATGAGTACTACATGCATCAGTAATGTGGAGGACATGGTCCATGTCAGAGCAGAAGACACCCCTGTGTATGTGGTATGCAGATGTGTACAGATGTGTTACCCATCTGTCAGCTGCATATGTAAACTGTCCGAGCCTGGTACACATCATGGCATGATAATGCTGTGCCATGTAAAGTCGTAGCCATTGTGGAAGGTACACCACGAATGTGGTATTGTAACCCTGCCCGTGTGTAGATGTGTGTATGCCACAGGTACAATGGCTACCTAAGTACCAGCATCACACACAGTACAGATAGGTGTGGCCCTGCAGATGTGTACCCATGCCACAGTGGAATACGGCAACCACAGCACCATGTGGGGCATGTGTGTGTACAGCAGCCATGTACAATCTGATATGCATGTACGGGGACAGTAGCCATGTGATACTCAGTGGATGAATGTTGCTATGCAAAGGTGATGTGCATGCACCATGTGTCATGCATCCTGATGCCATGACACCCACATGATGTATCTGCCACACCGACACCCGTACAGTTGTTATCAGTATGAGCTGGTGGAGCTATAATGGTGCCAGGTATGTAGATGTGGGATATCTAGGCATGGACAGTACTCTGTGACAGCAGGTTGTGTATGTAAGCAAATAGTGAACATGAGGGGCCCCATGACTGAGGACTGTGTAATGCCACATGTACCTTACATGTAGTAGGTAGCATGATATGCTGGCACCACTGTGTGTCCTGTCCAGGAGTCATATAGCCTAACATCCTGAAACACAGGGTATGATGTGACGGTGGATGTGTACATTGCCAATACCAGAATGTGGAATGGTGCTGAAGGGCAATCTGATCTGTTGCCCACTGTACTACACCAACCACCCATGCAATGGTATGACAGGTGGCCAGCATGTGTATGTGGCGTGCTGTGGCACACAGTAGCCCAACAAGGGTGCCAGTAAAGGCATGGAGGTCATCAATGGGTGTGTGAAGCACGTTTGTGAGGATGTGCCTCAGTGCCATACAGAATGGTCCAGTCATGGGTGTACGAATGCAGTCCCACACGTGCAATGCAGTGCCACCCATGTGTAGTGCGATAGATGCAGCAGTGTGACGGTCAAGGTACACAATGTCCGACAACAGGCTAGCAGTGAAGTCAGTGGACTGGTGTGGAGACACATACCAAACAGGTTGGCGGGACATAACAGCTAGGGAGATCGGAAGGTGACATTGGGACAGTGTCGTAGGACATAACGTGTGCATGGCAGTACCATGTATGTGCCCACAGGGACATTACGATGTCCATGTATGGATTGCAACCCTGTAGTGAGTGAGAGTGTGTATTGTTGGTAGGTACACCATTGCCTGGCATGTTGCCAACATTATCTCGGTCAGCAATGCCTGGGTGACTGTTGTACGCGACATCAAATGTGGATGTAGCCAAACAACACAGACATACCACCACACTGCCTGAGGACCCACACTGCAATGTGTGGCAGTCATGTGTAGGTAGCTAGCCTTGGAGCATGTGATGGACCACGAGGACCCACCATGGCTGTCAAGTGATGCACCCCACACATGTGAATATACCCACCTTGCAACAGCCTGCACATGTGCCCATACAGCAGATGTGCATGGAACATGACCACCACCGTGGCGTCTGTGAAAAGGCCAGTACCGCCATGTCTCTGTGTGGAATAGCATGGTCCCTACCATTGTGTACATGCTACGGAAGTGCACTGTGACATGTGTCAGCATAGTCATGTACACTGTCCATCTGCCGGGGTGCCATGCCATTAACAACCCCTGTCAGCAGATGTCAGTAGTACCGGCTGTAGAACACATGTACCATGTATGCTGCAATGGGTGTGTGTCCAGGGTGTGGCTAGCAGGGCCATGAAGCATATATGTTCATCTACCAAAGGGGGGATAACCCCAGGTTTAACACACCAGACACATGGAGGTATTGTGCATGCTGAGGGTAGTGTAGGTATGGTATGTGTTGTGTAATGTGTCACCCAGCTAGTTGGAGTGCATGGCCAAGCATGTGTGGGTACATGGGTGTCCATTCTAGGGAAGTGTGGGTTGCTGTCAGCACATGGCAGTAGCAGCTGTCCGAGGCCCAATGTACAGTATGACAACACAGACAGCATGTAACCTGTGGTGTACAGTGTAAGCTCTGTTGCGTGTTACAATGTGTCTAGCGGTCACAAACATGGGTATCTGAACATGGAGCACCTATGATGCATTGTGTTTGGCAAATATCCAGTATGTGTGCAAAACATTGTGTGATGTGGGATCCCCTCACCTGTGTGTGTTGCAGTCCAGGTATGTGCTTGTGAGGTATGATCCGTGTACAATCTGTACTTGCAGGTGTGCTGTGCAGAGCATGGAGGCAGGTCCCAGGCACTGCAGATAAATGTGAGTCGTGCACTAGTGTGTGTGCCTTGCTTGTGTGCAGCACAGTGGAAGGTGCAAGCATTGTCCCTCATGACCGCATGCCGTGCCTGCCTGTTACAGCCCTGCTGTAGACAGTCATGTGACACCGCCACAAAGGCACTATAGCATGTGAAGATGTACATGTGTGCTCCACACCCCTGGCAGATGTCCGCAGGTCATGTGTGCCACAGCAGTGTGGTCGACCAGGACTGTCATAGTGGTCTGATACCACATGCCTGTATAAGTACAGTATGAGCATAGTCAACAGTTGCAGTGACAGAGTAGGTCAATGTACAGTGTCCCCGTGTTCAGACCACAAACTACCGTACACTTGGCTAGACACACACCCAGAGGGTGAATATATCGGTGAGCCATCACATGTCCCAGTACACGTAGCCTGTATAATGCCATCACAGGGTGGTCACAATAACATGTGGTATGACAGACATGTTGTACCAGGTGATGTGTCATGTGCGCATATTTTGAGTTGCACAGCCGTTCACACATCCGCAACATATCAGTGCATGATGCCTAGTGTAACATGATGTGTGGAACTGCACTGTGATCCACAACAGGGTCATCTGAGACAGGTGTGTTGTGAATGGTGTAACCCATGGTTCCACGGGATATACACTGGTGCTGTTGGCTGCCATGCTGGGGGCTACCAGTGGTGCCTGCAGTGGTCATACAGACATACTGCACACATTGTTCTGGCAGGAATGTCCATTGTTGTGGATGATGTGTTGCTGCGTGAAGGTAGGTGTGTGTTGTGAATGTTACCCATCCAGATGTGACCATCAGGTGCAGTCATGGTTGTCGACAGCATCACACCCATCCACAGCTGTCAGAACCCTGTCCCCAGAATGTGTGTCAGCCGCCCTCGTACTGTGTGACCTATGTGCAGATGGCGGAACACCTCCTACTGGCTGGCTAACACTGTCATCTAGGAAGGCTATGTGATGGCTGGAATACACCGTCATAATGTATAATGCTGGTATCCCAATGACGTACATGGAATCACACAAAGTACACCATGGCTGGCATGTAAACCATGTACAACAATGACTGTGTGACAGACACAAACAATGCGGAGCCATGTTGGACATGCACCCATGAGAACACCAAATGAGGTATGTTGCACATATCAATGTACAACTGTCAGCTATGGCCATAGCATGGATGCAGACGCATATCCCCCACAGGCAGTACCACGCCATGTAGGTAGGGGGGCATTGCACGACTACATGTGACAGTTGCTGTACCGACACATGTACTGCATATCCGTCATGTAGGGGTAGCGGTGGTACGTGACTGTTGTACATGTCTGTACATATGACCATGTCCCACAGGATATGTGTTATGTGTGTACAACACGTGTCGTACCGTCATCAAGCTGTGAAGTGTATGGCTGCCAGTGTACCTGTGTGACATGTTCTGCAATGGGTGCAAAGGTACGCAGTAGTGCATTGCATGCCCACATGCCCCACACAGGTGCATAGCCTGAACATACAATACAAAGAGGGAGTTGGATCATAGCAACCCACAAGAGGAGATGGGTACAGGTGGCAACCCACTACCACCCGTTCGGGTAAGGTGTGCATGTCCATGACACAGTAGCACCCAAGAAGCTAGCAGTACAGCAGTACAGGGTGGCATGCATAAATGTTCACTACTACCCCTGTGTGTCCCACCACTGGCCCGTGGACAGACAGACACCAACACAATGTGCAGAATCGACATGTGCACAGCACATCACCGCTGCCTACTGTAGAACAGGCTTACTGTGTAGACATGTGCACAGAAGGTCTGCGCCAGCCACACTCAAACACGTTATGTGTCGAACCCCACCATTATTTTAGCCCATGCCACAGACAGATGTTCACGCATCTGTGTATGTACGTCTGGGAATGTCCCCGGCCTAGCAGTATAGCTGTATCAGTGTTGCGAACATCATACTGAATGGGCTGTGTGTGTGAGGTGTGCGTCATACGTGTATGGTCCGATCGACGATACCATCAGTGCCCCTGCTATGTGAACATCCCTGTCCACATACATGGATACCTATGCTGTGCCCAACACCACGCTCCCCGTGGGAGGGATGGCGCTGTGCGGTGCACCAGCTGACATGGGGGTGGCAGCAGGCACTGGATGTAGACATATGTGGTACCCATGTCAGGCAGGCAACCATCCATGTGCACGGGATAGCAGTGTGTGGGCACATACAGCACTGTGTTGAACAATATCGCAGCACATAGCACCTGTCAGGGGTAATGTGTATGCATGGATGTGCGATACCTGCATGCACCATACACACCCCCACCAAGCAGCGTGCAGCCTACCTTGCAGAAAGCCAGTGCCCACACCATGATGATAGACATGTGTAATGTCCATATACACATAAGCGATGACATATGGAATGGACAGCCACCCTGCCAATATCAGTACCCCCCAGGTGGGTCACATCCCAGTGCCATGTATGTGACATACCCTGCCATACCATGCAGCCCTGCCCAGCAAGGCTGCACATGCTATCACAGTCCTACATGGTGCAATGGACAAATGGCACATGCACTATCAACCGTCCACAGCAGTAATGTGGCACTGATGCACCCTGTGGTGTCACAGGTGCTGTGTGTTGGTGGACAACATGCGCACATGCTATGCATGACCTTTCCTGCTAATGTCACATGGTTACACATTGTCCCATGTGTATCACATGTGCAATACAGGTGAGCCGTGGCAGGTTGGCCAACACCCATACAGTGCTGTGTAGATGTACATGGCACAACACATGCATGTACAGGTGTCCATGTGTATGTGTGCAGTGCCACCGCTGACATTCATAATGGCGCGACGTGATGCCTAGTGACATATACACAGCATCCAGGTGAACAGTAGAACTGTTGTCACATTGGGACACGTGCCAACTGATATGAACACAGGTGCAGGCAGGTACACATGTCCACAGCAGGCTACCATCAACATGGTGTGTGTACAGTGTGATGAGGTGACACACAGATATGATATGAAACCCACTGCTTAATGGTGTGACGGCAACACGTCAGCTGTGTCACTGCCATGATGCATCGCAGAGATTACTGTGCAGATGTTGTACATGTCATAGCAATGTATGTCCAGCAGTATTCCAGTACATCAGTGTAAATGTGACCTGTCACCATCATTATGTCTTACAGATAATGCCACGTTCCCGTCTGCCAGCCTTCAGCCGCCAGGAGGATGACGTGATTATACCGTTGCTCCACGACAACTACGATATACTATTCAGCCATGTGCCACAACAAGCACAGCAGCGGGATGACGTGTGGCAGGATATGCACAGGAGGGTGAACAACATGGGTGGCAACAACCGCACCTACCAGCAGATCCGCCGACACTGCACAGACCTAATTCGGCACGCGAAACAGCGTGCTGCCACAATCGCCAGACAACAAGGTGGGACAGGTGGTGGGCCACCAACCCAGCCCCCACTCACACACACGGAGGAGCTCCTGGCCAGTCTGGGGACACCCAGGGAACAACATGCAGAAACACTCGCTGCCATCGTGGAGGTGAGTGTCTCCCAACCAACGAGCCTGGAGCTGCCTGGTAAGTCAGTCTTGCATGTGTGTATGATAACTGACGTAGGTGTGGGTGTCATAGTACACCACATAATGTACCAACACATGCCAGGTATATGGCCACACAAGCTGCATACTACAGTATGCTACATTGTGTTTGCAGACATGTGCAGAACACATGCTAACACACAGGTACATGATGTGACATGCACAGTGCTTACTGTGGCTGCAGTAATGGATAATGTGTATACTGTTGTGTCGCCCCTATACAGGTACCTCTGCCATGTCGCACAGACATGGGTCCGTCGCAGGTGAGGCTGTTGCTAGTAATAGGCATGTTACAGTGTATAGATATTCCCCATGTGTCCAGGTATGACATGCACACCTGGGTCTGCTCCAGTCATGGTATACAGGTTGCACCACCCGACACACACTCCACCCATGTACAGTAGATACAACCATTAGTATACACCGGCATGACACCACATAACCCATCGGTGTGATATGTGCAGTCAGCTATGCATACAATGGTGGAGGTGTTCTACAATGGCTGCATGTGTAGTATGCATCGGAATGCCTTTGCGGTACGCACACAGTACCACATAGTGAGCTGTGATCTGGCCAGCACACAGGTGTTACCAATGTGACCTATGCCCCTGCATTGTGTGCACACATTGTGACATGGCACATGACGTGTCCCATGCACGTGGTGTTCTATCTGCAACATTGTCACACCATGACATGACCTACGCACGAAATAGCAGACATCCACAATGTCTGCATAGCCTTCGGGAATGTGACACCTCAGACTAGTACGGGTGTATGTCACATGGGCCACCACAGGGATGTGTACACGATGCCCATCACACACAATTGTCCATGACCTAGTCAAACATGGCCATGGGTGATACCCACAGGCATGTTGCCACACAGTACATCTGCAGTGGGTAGTCACCGTTGCACCCTGTCCACACATAGTGTGATCATAGCTGTAGTGGACCCCCTGTACATCTGATGTGGTACACCAGACAAACGAAATGCCTGTCTGCAGCCACTGGAGGTGCCACCAATGTCTACCATATACGTGCTGTGGAACAGCATGACTGTGTTGCAGACATGGCAATGCAATGCGTCCATGTTACGCATCGCACAGAAACATACCTGTGTCTTGCTGCCATGCAGTGGCACAGTGCCCGTACTCACCACTGTACAACTATGTACACAGCTCACACCAACCACACCTGCACAGACATCCGTGTTACACATGCATTCTATCTGTAGCCTGTACACATAACACTGCACTGTGACGACCAGTTTGTTGTGGTGCATGTGGTGGGACACCATTGTCACATGTCCACATGTTATCGCACATGTTTGCGGTGTACATGACAAAGTGACGCCAGCCATGTGTACTGTTATTCCGCCTGTGGACACACGGTGTATCACGGTGATGCATGCAAACTACCATGAATGTGTGTACTGCAAGCCTACTGAAATGACAACTGCTTGATGTAGTGTGCACCCCAGGGCAGTATGCATACTACCACTATTAATGTCTGGCCTGCATTCACTGAGCAGTGGTGTGGGAATGCTGCAAGTCATCTGCAATATCACATGCATGATGTGTCTGCATGTGTGTGTGTCTGCGTGTGTGTGTCAGCGTGTGTGTCTCCGCATGTGTGTGTGTGTGTCTGTGTGTGTGTCTGCGTGTGTGTGTCTGCGTGTGTGTCTGCGTGTGTGTAATGTATCTTACAGTATGTCTTTGTATTCACAGGTGCTGTAGGTGCATTCCCCTCCTGCGGTCCATCTGATGCTAGTGTCCCCACAGATACTAGCGGTGATGACCATATGCATGAGGCACAGGCAGGGTCGTCATGGGCAGAAGCTGTGCCATTGTTTAACATCCCACCTATGTCCCCTTCATCTCCGCACATGGTTCAGATGCCGACACATACCACATCACCATTGCCCATAGAGGAAGGACAGTCAGCATCTGTTGGCACTGAGCAGGAATGTGTGGTGGCCACAGAAGGTGCGGGTACACACCATGTTGCCAGTGTAATGACTGGTGATGTGCCACACAGGCATGTGGCTGGTGCTGCTCTTAGGAGGAGCTCTGGTAGACATGCACCTGCCGTACAGGGTGCAGCAGCTGGTATCACCAGACGCATGTTTCAGACTGTAATGGCAGCACAGGCACATGCCGAATGGCAGAACCAAGAAGGGCAGAGGCTGCAGAGGGCCACAATCCATTCCTTAAATGAGAACATCCAGTCATTGGCGAATGCTCAACAGCAGCTTGCCGATGTTCTGGATAGGAGATTAGGTGAGATGGTTGGAATCCTCGACCGAGGCATGTCAATCCGCGAGCATGAGCTGTCTGTTCTGGAACACCTGGTAGGGGTGAGGCATAGGACACGTGGCCATAGGCCAGCAACACCACCTAGTGCAGGTCGACGTGTGCGTGCCACCTCTCATGCCCACTCACACAGTGCCGGTAGCAGCAGCAGTGCAGCTGGTGCTACACCAACCACACCAGGACACAGCAGGCCACGTGGACGTGGCCCTGGCCGGTCCCAGCGTGGACACGGTTCCAGCAGACATGTGTCATTGGAGAGTGGCCACTCCATACCTCCACCCGGTAGTGCCCGTGCGACCCCAGGCAGGCACGGGTCACGTGGCCGCAGGCAGACACAGTGAGCCGTACAACCTGCACTGTACAGTCTGGGGCTGCCAAGTATACCCCGTGTAGGCATCACAGATGGCTGAACTGTGTACACACATACCCACACACAGCAGACACAACTGTAGGGCTCCACCACATCCACATGCATTCTGCACAGTCATGCCCAGTAAATGCACCGGCCCTTACACACACACATGATGTCATCCATTGGTACAGCCTATGCCCCTGGCACACATATCACCCTGTGCATATGATGAAGCCTCTGCCGCAGCACCGTGATCCACACCATTGGTGCATGGTTATGCAAACATATTCTGATGCACAGGGTGGACAAGATAGTGAGAGGTGTATGTGATACCTGTGTCCGCATATTGCATGATGTGTATGTTGCAGTGGTTGTGTATGACAGGTAACAGGTGCGTATGTGACGTGGGTTGTGTACTGACATCATGCAGCAGACATACCATGTAGTGCAGGTGCAGCATACATTGATCTGTGTACACGGTATGCGTGGCGGTTACATGTGTAGCACCATGTTGGTTCTGTTAACCTGTATGCCAAATATGGTGTACTTGCATGTGCCTACTGGGAGCACTGTTATCAGTCCCCCACGTGTAGCTGTGGGTTACCCACAGGCACATCTGGCAATATCAGCATACCACAGGTACCCGCAACCTGCATGGACCCCTACATAGGCACATAGGCGCATAGGTACATACCAGGCTATGTGCACTACGTCATGTGTAAGCCTAGCCAGAGTGTGTGTGGCTTTCACCACCCCTTAGGATGAGGATACTACATCCATCGGTCCACTGTCCCTCTGTCCAGCAGTGACACAGAGATGATGCCTGGCGCATACCTACGATCACACATCCACACGTCAGGATTACTCTTGGACAAAGTCAGTCAGGGGCTCTGCCTCACATGGGCTGGGAATCCTTTCCATGTTGTAGGGGGTCTCTGGGCGATGACCCTGTCCCCCCAGCACGTCCTATTTATGTCCGTGTTGAGGTTGCTGTCAGTTGCTTCTGTGCCCGTGTTTGCTTGGAGCCTAGGAGGTGGAACATGTCCATGTCACCCAGGTCGGACATGGCCGTGTATGTCAGGCACTGATCACCACAGAGCAGATGGGCTGGGAAGGTATACAGCCAGAGTCCCCTCGGTCGGGCAGCGTGTGACACATGTCTCAGCACCTTTATCCCTGTGTTGTGGAACGTTTCAGGTCCTTCCGAGTGCTGCAGGTATCAGGTTAGGTACGTCCCAGATGTGGCATTGTACGCAATCATTGGTCTGATGTGTGAAGAGTACAGGGGTACAATGAACCCCCCTGATGTGGATGTGAATCCCTTCATGACCAGGTGGCCACAGTGGAATGCCTTCCCAACCACATTGGCAATGTGGGTGTCGACAGAGGTTACCGACAGGTTTGGTACCCATGTCCCTGATCACGTCCACCATGTTTAATGGATTACCACCTATATGGTATGTCGGGGTGAACATGTCTTTCCCAATGGGTAGGTCTACACCTTCCCTTGCATGTAGCATCAGGCCATGGCTCTGGCACCAGTTATCCATTTCTATGACACCCCAGGTGGATGTCCGTGTCTGATGGGGTGTTGAGTATGGTGGCCAGTGTGCAATCATCTGCATACCATGTCTGCCACAATCCCCCTATGTTTGCATGCACATTGGAAAGTTGAATGCCGAACAGGAGGGGGCCCAGGACTGAGCCCTGTGGGCCATCACTCGACACCAGCTTGGAGTCTGACATGGCACCAGGAACACAAACCCTGTGTGGTGTGACCTCCATCCAGTTGGCAAACCATCGTGTGACATATGTCTCCACATGTACGCTGGTGAGCCTTTCCATGATGCCCATGTGGAGTGTGGTTTGAACGCTCCCGCCAGGTCATGGTAGTCTGTGCAAACCGACGTACCCCCATCAATGGCCTTAGTGACTCCTCCAGACAGGTCGAGCAGGTTTGGGAGGCAGGATCTGCCCTTGACTAAGTCGATGTGGGTATGTTCCGGTATTGGCTGTACACCAATGTCTTTATTTATGGGCTCCAGTATGGACCTTCCCACAGCTTTGCAGACAAGGCTTGTCAAGCTGATAGGGCAGGGATGTCTACAGTCCATAAGAGCACTACCCTGGTGTAGTGGGACCACAGTTGCCGTATGCCATCCATCGGGGACGTAGCCCGTAGTAAGCCTAAGATGAAACAGCGGCCTTATGTGCGGGGTGAGGGCCTCAATGAGGTTGTGTAGCACACAGCCAGGGACACCATCTGGTCCCATTGATGCTGTGTTCACTGCTTAACAGATATCAGCTCTCTCCTGGGCATACAGGATGTTAGGGAGGCTTAACTCTGGTGGGATGGATACGTCCCCTCTTGGGGGGGGTAGATGTATGCATGGAACATGTCCGCTGGTTTGTTGACAATGTCTGTGGGTTCAGTGATCATTGTACCATTCTGGAGTAATTCCGGGCATGACTGTGTGCTCCCACCCATGTTCCTACCACAGCTAAGGAAGGCCCTATGGTTGTCTTGTGTGTCCTTTGCAGTACCACTCCCACAGGTGGCCTTGGATGATTGTATGAGTGATCGTATGTTAACGCCAGTATCAATCAGTGATGCCTTCCCTGGTACTGATATTGCTCTGTCATGTATTAGCTCCACCTCTTGTTGTACGGTTTGTCAATGGCTGGGGTCCACCAGACCATGTGCCTGCCTTCGGTGGACAAGGTCCTGATGTTATCAGGATTGCTTGGTGCAGACATTCCTGGGGGTGCTCATAGAAGGCATTTGTAAGGGTTTCAGCAGTGTGGCCTGTGTTTACCACTGGCATGGAGGCCTTGTAGGGTACCACACCGGTCGTATGACGTGTGTGGTTTGCTGTGGAGAGGTCGTCACTGTGGTCTCCCATGCCGGTGTTGGGTGCAGGATGCGGATCACCAGTGGGTTCACTATATGGTCTGACATCACCAATGAGGGATGTACATCCTGTGTGGAGCATATCATCCCCATGTGTGATGATCAGAACTAGTATACGTCCCCCCCATGTGGGTATGGTGCATGGTTGTTCCACAGCATTCAGGTGTATGAACACCTGGGACCTTTGGTGTAGGGTGTTGTGTCCTGGGTAATGTTCCCGGTCTATGTATGGGTGGTTGATGTCACCCAATATGACGGTGTTGTGAGAGCATTCACACTCACCAGTGTCTTCAGGAAGGCTGTGCAGGTATCCTGGGTTTGGGAGGGTAGTCTGTAGCATGCAACAAACTGTAGGGCAGTCCTACCCATGGTTAATTGCACCTGGATATTCCCCGCTGCTACGTGCATCTCTGGCAACATGGAGGTGTGTGTACCCTTCATGGAAATGGAGACTCCCCCTCCTTCTGTGTTAGGTCCGGGTTATGGCCCTGAACGCGTGATGTGGGGTATGACCCGATAGTGCTGGTGTGCTCTCAGCAGCCCTGATCAATGTTTCAGTCACAGCACTGACATCGATGTCCTCCATACCGAGGAGGGCATTTGAGGGTGTGCAGCTTGGCCGTAGACCATTGGCAGTGAGCAGTATTACCCTGTGTGTTCTCCAGGTTTGTAGTGTAGGGTGGTAGGTTTATCATTCCAGCCATGCCTGCAGTGGGCATTGTGGGGGTGGCAGGTGCCTTAGCCAAACCCTTGAAGACCAGGGGTGACAGGTGCGAGCCATACCATCCAAAGGGGTGTGGTGTGCCAAGCATGTCATCCCAGGTATGAGGAATCTGGATCCCCTCAGACTGACATCGGTAACCAGGCACATTATCAAGGGTGACCACTTTGAGCCAGTATAGTGGCATCATACTTGATGAGGGTGGGATACCACCCAGGGTCAGGGACATGCCGGCCTGGGCTACACAATCTGAGTGGCCCTCTATGTCTCCTTTAATGTATCCCAGGGTGGTATGTCTCCAGTAGTTGACACCAGCATGGGCAATGACCGCGTCGTACCTGTACATGCTGCGGAGTGACCTGAGTGCATGTGTTATGTGGCGTATTCCAGCGCCCTGCAGGCAGCCTACTGTGATCATTCCCTTGTTCAGTCTGGTGGGTGGGACGTCGGTGTGTCAGACAGTGGCGTCACCCATTACAGGTGTGTCTGGCAGTGTGTGTGTTGCCTTTGGGGCTCTGACAGTTTAGCACACTGATGTTGAGAACTATGTGTTGCATGTCCCATGTCTTGTGGAGGCAGTTGCTTGTGTGTCTGCTTCAGAGGGCTCGTTAGGTTCATGACATGTCTTAACAGTGCCTCCAGGTATGTCTTAGTGTGTTCATGTGTTTGATTAGCATTTGCGATAGTCACATGTGACACTGGGTATGTGGTGTGCATGGTGTCCTTCCCCTCCCGCGTGGTCTTGCCGGTCATGGTGTGAGAGAGCACGGCCCCCTGTCTGGCTATATAGTTGCATCTGTCACATGTATTATGTTCATTGGGGGAGGTGTGGCTTGTCCGTGTCCATGAGGCATCTGTAACAGTGGCCAGGATGCCCAGATTCACCATCTGAACAGGAGAGGTCACTAGCAATTGACCCTTCAACATGCCAGAGAACGTGAATGCATTTGCTGTGTAACCGGGTCAGAAGGTACCTATAGGGAAGTGGGTACACAAGTGGATTCTAGGCCAGTGTAGTACTCCATTTAGTATACATGTACTTTACCTATGTAGGAATACTATGGGAGCAGGTGCAGAGCTCTTGTGATATAGAGAACAGACAGTCGGGATTGCAAGAAGAGAGACCATACACATGAACCTGCGGAGCACGGAGCCGGATACAGTGTAACGTTGCTTACACGGTACATGACGCACATGTCCACACATATACTGCACCTGACGCCTGTGGTCGGTGCCACAGGCTACGGTGGACAGAGACATCACATACATGGCATGACACAGTACAGGTATGGTGACATTCTGCAGGTGTCGTACGCAGTGTGCTGGCTACTGACCGCAGGTGTCACCTGTCAGCTGTGGTGCACGGTGTTCGACAGTCGGATGCTGTACCGGTACAGGAATATGCCTGCATTCATGGTACGTACACCTGTATGGCACACACACCATTGTGTGCAGATGGGGACACCTGTCTGTGTGGTCAGCACCCTCACAAGACAATGCACCGACGCGCCATGTCACAGGGGGTGGTCTTGCACAGGTGGCCAGTAAGGCTCACAGGTATGGCAATGACAGGGCTGTACAATGCAGCACCAGTACGGGATGGTCACCCTGTGTGGTCAGTGTCCAGTCACAACACTATATCTGCATACACCCTCTCAACAGGCAGCAGACATACACACATGTTGACACACTGACATGGTGGTGGCCACACATGTCTACACGGAGGGATGACATGTTGCATGTACTACACCATCCACATCGATGAACCCCACACTGAGGTAGGTACAGATCTCTACCATGGTGTACAGTGATGTGTGGCACGTGGCACATAGTCCCCCCGATCTGTGGCATACATGGGCACACATTCCTGCACACATGTTGGTGCTAGGAATGCCATACCCGCTACATGGGATTTGTGCAGTGGTATGTGGTGCATCCGGCGTACTACCTCTGTATCTGGCAGCTGTGCCAATATCTGCACTTGAGAGGTGGTAGAGGTTACAGTGGCAATGTGACATATGGTCGATCACGCATGGCCGATGGGTATGCATCATGGCAGCGCTGTCATGTAAAGGCGACATAGCAGACTGTATGCACATGGCAGGGTAGGATGGTGTGTGACACACCTGTGACCAGCACCTGCACACATGCATGTGGACAGGTGTTTAAACAAATGGTGTACACACAGACTGCCATGCGTGCTGTTACTATGCCACCATATGATGGCCCCCATGATGGGTATGCATGTGGGAGGGGGTTGCAACTGTGTTATGGACACCAGACACTGCTCCTGCATGGCTGCACCGTGCACAGTACACGTGTCACATGTATCCCCTGTTGCCATGTGTGTATGCATTGCTACTTTGTGACATGTGTGTCAACATACATGGAACATGGACTGTGGTATGGTATCACAGCTGTCACAGGCAAACTGTACAAGGGTATGTGTCCCAGTGAACACCGCTACACCCTGTAGGGGGTGTATACCACAGACATGTGTCCGCCTTCCCTTCGTGTGTGTATTACCGCGTATGCCTGTGTTATGCATGTGGTACATCACAGGCTTCGTATGTGTCCTGCGTGCAGTCCATGCACACAGCCAGGAAACCACATATGTGACATATCCGGACATTGTTTCACTGTGGTACAGCTGCAGTCATGTGTCATACCTGTGTCAGGCCCGTGGTATGTGTGGAGCATGCCTGTCCATGTATACCGGTATGGGTGGACTACATCACACCTGTGGGATCATTGATAGTACATGTGTACTCTGCACGACGGACGTACACCACCACATAGTCTTCTGGACATATGTCACATGCAGTTGCTGGACCATGAGGCATACTGCTGCACCGATGACATGGTGCTGGAATAGCAGCTACAGTGTTCACTACGGTGTGTACATGTTCAGCCTGCACCCGTGATGCCTGTGCTGTCATCTGTGTGTGTACGTGTGACTGCATGTGTGTCCACCCTGTGCGTGTGTATGGGTTTACCTGGCCGTGACTTGCGGTGTGTGCACTCCGTCTGCATGCCGGACGGCGCGTAGCACATACTACGTGTGTGAGCATGGCCGGGTTGCTGTTGTGTGGGTGGACACACACGACGGTCCACATTCCGCCTCCCATGCCGTCGCCCCATGTGTATGCATGTCTGCACTGTGCTGATTCTAAGTGTCTGAGCATGCCCAGTAAGCAACTGTGTAGATGGACACACAGTACAGTGCACACCACGCCCGTCTGCATTGATACCTCGTGTGCATGCCTGTTTCCCCTTCACAACTGCCACGTCTGTGGCATGGCCGGGTTGCTGTTGTGTGGGTGGACACACACGATGGTCCACATTCTGCCTCCTATGCCGTCGCCCCATGTGTATGCATGTCTGCACTGTGCCGATTCTAAGTGTCTGAGCATGCCCAGTAAGCAGCTGTGTAGATGGACACACAGTACAGTGCACACCGCGCCCGTCTGCATTGATACCCCGTGTGCATGCCTGTTTCCCCTTCGCAACTGTCACGTCTATGGCATGGCTGGGTTGCTGTTGTGTGGGTGGACACACACGACGGTCCACATTCTGCCTCCCATGCCGTCGCCCCATGTGTATGCAAGTCTGCACTGTGCCGATTCTAAGTGTCTGAGCATGCCCAGTAAGCAGCTGTGTAGATGGACACACAGTACAGTGCACACCGCGGCCGTCTGCGTTGATACCCCGTGAGCATGTCTGTCTCCCCTCCGCAACCACTAGGTGTCAGAGGCATGGCCAGTACACCATTCGGGGGTACACACTACAGTCGGCACCGATGTCTGCTACTAGGCATGTAGCCATGGCCAATGACATCCTGCATAGCCATGGTGACCATCCAGGTGACTCATATGTGGCTGTTATGCCACAATGGCTGCCTACATCCTGCACGCCGGATGCCCTCTCATAGGGTATACTGTATGTGGTGCATCCCGTATTCATGTCGTGATGTACTGCTCCGTAGTTGGTTGGTATTCCCGACTGCAGCACTACCGTGTTACTGTACGGCCACCTTGGGATGGTAACAGGCTGTGTGACTGTGCACTCTGTCTTCATTCCCATCGGCCGCCTTGCCTCTGCAGATGATACCACCCACCTAGGGGTATGCCTCCTGACAGTGCTGTGCTCAGTAATCTCGGTAGCGCGTTCTGTAAATGCATCATGCTGTAGTGAATTCATGTAGGTAGGCGTAGGTTCGACTCCCGGCCCTTCCGTGTGTGTGTGTGTTTCCAGCTGCCTCTGCAGATGAACATGCTTTTAGACGCTTCGCAACACATACCTTGGCTATTGTCAGCTATTCCCTTACGGGTGATGTCACCCGCCTAGAAGTATGCCTCTGACAGCACTGTGCTCAGTAATCTCGGTAGCGCGTTCTGTAAATGCATCATGCTGTAGTGAATTCATGTAGGTAGGCATAGGTTCGACTCCCGTCCCTTCCCTGTGTGTGTGTGTGTGTGTGTTTCCAGCTGCCTCTGCAGATGAACATGCATTTAGATGCTTCGCAACACATACCTTGGCTATTGTCAGCTATTCCCTTACGGATGATGTCACCCGCCTAGAAGTATGCCTCTGACAGCGCTGTGCTCAGTAATCTCGGTAGCGCGTTCTGTAAATGCATCATGCTGTAGTGAATTCATGTAGGCAGGCGTAAGTTCGACTCCCGGCCCTTCCCTGTGTGTGTGTGTGTGTGTTTCCAGCTGCCTCTGCAGATGAACATGCTTTTAGACGCTTCGCAACACATACCTTGGCTATTGTCAGCTATTCCCTTATGGGTGATGTCACCCGCCTAGAAGTATACCTCTGACAGCGCTGTGCTCAGTAATCTCGGTAGCGCGTTCTGTAAATGCATCATGCTGTAGTGAATTCATGTAGGTAGGCGTAAGTTCGACTTGGCCCTTCCTTGTGTGTGTGTGTTTCCAGCTGCCTCTGCAGATGAACATGCTTTTAGACGCTTCGCAACACATACCTTGGCTATTGTCAGCTATTCCCTTACGGGTGATGTCACCCGCCTAGAAGTATGCCTCTGACAGCACTGTGCTCAGTAATCTCGGTAGCGCGTTCTGTAACTGCATCATGCTGTAGTGAATTCATGTAGGTAGGCGTAAGTTCGACTCCCGGCCCTTCCCTGTGTGTGTGTGTGTGTGTGTTTACAGCTGCCTCTGCAGATGAACATGCTTTTAGACGCTTCGCAACACATACCTTGGCTATTGTCAGCTATTCCCTTACAGGTGATGTCACCCTCCTAGAAGTATGCCTCTGACAGCGCTGTGCTCAGTAATCTCGGTAGCGCGTTCTGTAAATGCATCATGCTGTAGTGAATTCATGTAGGTAGGCGTAGGTTCGACTCCCGGCCCTTCCCTGTGTGTGTGTGTGTTTCCAGCTGCTTCTGCAGATGAACATGCTTTTAGACGCTTCGCAACACATACCTTGGCTATTGTCAGCTATTCCCTTACGGGTGATGTCACCCGCCTAGAAGTATGCCTCTGACAGCGCTGTGCTCAGTAATCTCGGTAGCGTGTTCTGTAAATGCATCATGCTGTAGTGAATTCATGTAGGTAGGCGTAGGTTCGACTCCCGGTCCTTCCCTGTGTGTGTGTGTGTGTGTGTGTGTGTGTGTGTGCTTCCAGCTGCCTCTGCTGATGAACATGCTTTTAGACGCTTTGCAACACATACCTTGGCTATTGTCAGCTATTCCCTTACGGGTGATGTCACCCGCCTAGAAGTATGCCTCTGACAGCACTGTGCTCAGTAATCTCGGTAGCGCGTTCTGTAAATGCATCATGCTGTAGTGAATTCATGTAGGTAGGCGTAGGTTCGACTCCGGCCCTTCCCTGTGTGTGTGTGTGTGTGTGTGTTTCCAGCTGCCTCTGCAGATGAACATGCTTTTAGACGCTTCGCAACACATACCTTGGCTATTGTCAGCTATTCCCTTACGGGTGATGTCACCCGCCTAGAAGTATGCCTCTGACAGCACTGTGCTCAGTAATCTCGGTAGCACGTTCTGTAAATGCATCATGCTGTAGTGAATTCATGTGGGTAGGCATAGGTTCGACTCCTGACCTTTCCCCGTGTGTGTGTGGGGTGTGTGTGTTCACAGCTTCCCTAGTAGAGTGTAGTTATTTTAGACGCTTGGCAACACATACCTTGGCTATCGGCGACTATTCCTTTACGGATGTTGTCACCCACCTGGACATGTGCCTCTGACGGTGCTGTGTTCGGTGGTCCACGTAGCGCGTTCCATACCTGTGTCATACTGTTGTGCGGTGCGGTTGGGTATGTGGGGGTGTGGTCAATCACCATGCCTGCCACATGTGTGTGTGTGTCTATGCTCCCAGCTGCATGGGTTCATAGGGTATGGCTTTAGAGTTTCCACAGAACACTCATATCCTGCCGCCATCCCTGTGTTTGTGGATGGTGAGATGCAGCTCGTGGACTGCCTGTGTGCCTGCTGTGGTTGGCGACCTCCGTAGCGTGTTCTCCACGTGCACCCTGCTATGGTGTGGAGGGGTGGTGCTGTGTACGTTACACTCACGGGCTTGCCACATGTGTCCGTCTGTATCTCTGTCATTGTATATCCACATACCTATGTTGTGCCCATAGCGCTGCTCTTGCATGGACAGCTGTCTGTCCCATGTATCGCATATTTGCACGGCTGACACATAGAACTGTGGTACGATGCATATCCACTCATTATCCATGCAACGTCCGTATACCAGAACACCCAAGAGACATCTGCTGGATATCGTGGCAGACAGCTATCCTTGCTGTACTGACACTGTACCCGTACACGCCATAAACCTTGTGTGTAATTGCCAATTTCTGGTGTGTGTATATCTAACTGTGCTGTATGCATGGTCGTGTGTGTGTCCCGCTATAGCCATCTGTGCAGGTGTCGCCACTATGGGTAATCCTTGTGGACCGCTGTTTCATGTGCACTTCTGCACATACCTGCAGACCGTACTACCCCTCCTACGGCAGCGGCCTTAGATCGACCGCTGCCCTAGGCTATAGGGCTCCATGGCGCCCACCAGCACAACACATGGTGCCCCCATCCTGGTATACCTATGTGACATACCTACTAGACAGGTGGCCCTACTAGTGTGGTGCCCTAGGCAGACGCAGGATTGGTGTATGCCTACGGCCGGCTATGAGCACATCACAAGGCATACGTCTACATTCAGTGTTTTACGAAGGCTAGGTTATAATACCAGAGGGGGGACCTCATCAACTACGCTTTGGAATGCGGATTTAGATGGGTTATTAGGTGGAGGGTTGACCACACACCAGGGCTGACTGATTAAACACTGATGAAGACGCTTTTGAGAAGCAGGTGGCTTAAACCCCCGTAACAGGAATGTAGTTTAGGTACAGATATACAGTTAACACACATTACTCCACTCTTTCAGTTGTGTACCACTGTATTACATTGATATGATATGCATATCTTCTACATATATTGTTAGATCTTTGATTGATGAGTATTAGGCATAGTACAATATCATATAATACATGTGTTAATAGGATGTTTTTATAGATGTCAATATATGTGTGTGTAGTTAACATTGCGTCTGTGCTTTATGTACTGTGGTTACATGTTCATTGTTTGCTGAGGAAGTAACCAATGAAAGTGTAAGGGGGGATATTTAAAGCCTGGATGCCTTTATGTTATGTGTAAGTCTGACGGAGCCTACAGGTGAAAGCGCTTACATGTCTATGAAGGAACCTTTGTATACCATTTGTGACCTGTCCTGGACAATGTCTACGTTGACTGTTTCATCTACCTATGTGTGTTTTGGATTGTGTGCCATAAGGTGCCAGCGGTTCTTTGATGTTGATTAGGTGTATTCCATGGTCAATTGACATTGATCCTATTAATTCACTGAAGGATGTTCTTCATAAGTGGGAACGCCATAGTTTGACCATCCTATGACCTTCCTAGCTGACGTTGTTTTTGTGCCATTGGTATGTGTTCCACAGGTCGCCCATTTGTTCCGCGGTATGGAAGCGAGTGATCCCCATTTTGGTGCTGGCAGATTGAGTGCTGTGTACGCCGGTATTCGACGGGCGGTCTGACTTTGTATGGGGAGTGTCTACTGTAGTCCCTATGTGTATTTCCTGTGTTATGCCTTACTGCAGCTGTGTGATTCCACCAGGTTTGCAGTTATGGGTGCCATCTTGGTCATACGCTTGTCCATCCATGGCAATTGCCTACTGGACACTGGTATAGGGCAGTACACATTACACACCTGCATTTAGCATTATCCGGTGGATGCTTTGCACTATTAGTGGGGAGTAAGGCATGTGCTACTCCCACATCCCTCCCACGGGGCGGGACAATGGATTATCTGCCAAACAACATTGAGCCCCATTTCTGCATACCCAGGATCCCATGGCTGCAACCCTCAACGGTACCCATTACACATCCGTCATGTGTGCGGGAATGGGATGTGGACGCACTTCTATGGACTCTACAAACTGGGGATTTCTGTTCATATGTCCTGCATTTCATGGACACTTGTCATCAACCTTGAACATGCTGGTGGTGCATATGTCTGGCTGTGCCGTAGTCACGGCTGTCAGTTCTTCTGGGTCTCTCGATCGCAGCTGGTTGACATTGTGTACGGCTGAATTTTTGGGTCCTACAATGGACACCAATGTGCATATGTAAAGTGCAGAACTTGTTGGAGTGTGTCCATCTGGCCAGTGGGTTTGACTGCTGCTGTATGTTCCCCAATCGCGGATGTCTGTTTGACTACCCATATTATGTAGTGCTAAGTTAACCAGGTTTTTCTAAACTGAACCCAAATGGTGTAAATCCAATGATGCAGGCTAACAAATGCTTTAACTAATCCTCAGATGTCCCATTAGGAAATTTCTGCCACAGTATTGTCAAAATAACACAACCAAAACATGTAGATCCTATTAATTCATTGAAGGATGTTCTTTATAGGTGTGAACACCATAGTTTACAGATCCTATGACCTTCCTAGTTGACTTTGTTGGTGTGCCATTAGTATGTGTTCCGCAGGTCGCCCATTTGTTCCGCAGTATGGTAACGAGTGATCCCCATGTTCTTGCTGGCAGATTGAGTGCTGTGTATGCCGGTATTCGCACGGCGGTCTGACCTTGTATGGGGAGTGTGTACTGTAGTCCCTATGTGTATTTCCTGTGTTATGCCTTACTGCAGCTGTGTACTTCCACCAGGTTTGCAGTTATGGGTGCCATCGTGGTCGTACGTTTGTCCATCCATGGGAATTGCCTACCGGACACTGGTATAGGGCTGTACTAATTTCACAGCTGCATTAAGCATTCTCCGGTGGATGATTTGCATTATTGGTGGGGAGTAAGGCATGTGCTATACCCACATCCCTCCCACAGGGCGGGACAACAGATTATCTGCCAAACAACACCGAGCCCCATTTCTGCATACCCACGATCCCATGGCTGCAGCCCTCGACGGTACCCATTACACATCCTTCATGTGTGCGGGACTGGGATGTGGACACACTTCTATGGACTCGACCATCTGGGGATTACTGCTCATATGTCCTACATTTCATGGACACTTGTCAGCAACCTTAAACACGCTGGTGGTGCATATGTCTAGCTGTGCCATAGTCACGGCTGTTACTCTTTCAGCGTCGCTCGCTCCATCTCGTATCTATTGCATAGGGTTAAATTTTTGGGTCCTACAATGGACACCAATGTGCATATGTAAAGTGTAGAACTTGTTGGACTGTGTCCATCTGGCCAGTTGGTTTGACTGCTGCTGTATGTTCCCCAAACACGGATGTCTGTTTGACTACCCATATTATGTAGTGCTACGTAAACCGGGATTGTCTAAACTGAACCCAAATGGTGTAAATCCAATGATGCAGGCAAATAAATGCTTTAACTAATCCTCAGATGTCCCATTAGGATATTTCCGCCTCTGTATTGTCACAATCACACAACCAAAACATGTAGATCCTATTAATTCATTGCAGGATGTTCTTTATAAGTGGGAACGCCAGAGTTTAAACAGCCTATGACCTTCCTAGTAGACATTGTTGGTGTGCCATTAGTATGTGTTCCGCAGGTCGCCCATTTGTTCTGCAGTATGGAAGCGAGTGATCCCCATTTTCTTGATGGCAGATTGAGTGCTGTGTACGCCGGTATTCGCACGGCGGTCTGACTTTGTATGGGGAGTGTGTACTGTAGTCCCTATGTGTATTTCCTGTGTTATGCCTTACTGCAGCTGTGTAATTCCACCCGGTTTGCAGTTATGGGTGCCATCTTGGTCGTACGTTTGTCCATCCATGGGAATTGCCTACTGGACACTGGTATAGGGCTGTACACATTTCACAGCTGCATTTAGCATTCTCCGGTGGATGATTTGCATTATTAGTGGGGAGTAAGGCATGTCCTATACCCACATCCCTCCCACGGGGCGGGACAACGGATTATCTGCCAATCAACACCGAGCCCCATTTCTGCATACCCACGATCCCATGGCTGCAACCCTCGACGGTACCCATTACACACCCTTCAGGTGTGCGGGAATGGGATGTGGACGCACCTCTATGGACTCTACAATCTGGGGATTTCTGTTCATATGTCCTGCATTTCATGGACACTTGACATCAACCTTAAACACGCTGGTGGTGCATATGTCTAGCTGTGCCGTAGTCACGGCTGTCAGTTCTTCTGGGTCTTTCGATCGCAGCCGGTTGACATTGCGTACGGATACATTTTTGGGGTCCTACAATGGACACCAATGTGCATATGTAAAGTGTAGAACTTGTTGGACTGTGTCCATCTGGCCAGTGGGTTTGACTGCTGCTATATGTTCCCCAATCACGGATGTCTGTTTGACTACCCATATTATGTAGTGCTATGTAAACCGGGATTATCTAAACTGAACCCAAATGGTGTAAATCCAATGATGCAGGCTAACAAATGCTTTAACTAATCATCAGATGTCCCATTAGGATATTTCCACCTCTGTATTGTCACAATCACACAACCAAAACATGTAGATCCTATTAAGTCATTGCAGGATGTTCTTTATAAGTGGGAACGCCAGAGTTTAAACATCCTATGACCTTCCTAGTAGACGTTGTTGGTGTGCCATTAGTATGTGTTCCGCAGTTCGCCCATTTGTTCCACAGTATGGAAGCGAGAGATCCCCATTTTCTTGCTGGCAGATTGAGTGCTGTGTACGCCGGTATTCGCATGGCGGTCTGGCTTTGTATGGGGAGTGTCTACTGTAGTCCCTATGTGTATTTCCTGTGTCATGCCTTACTGCAGCTGTGTAATTCCACCCGGTTTGCAGTTATGGGTGCCATCTTGGTCGTACGTTTGTCCATCCATGGGAATTGCCTACTGGACACTGGTATAGGGCTGTACACATTTCACAGCTGCATTTAACATTCTCTGGTGGATGATTTGCATTATTAGTGGGGAGTAAGGCATGTCCTATACCCACATTCCTCCCACGGGGCGGGACAACGAATTATCTGCCAATCAACACCGAGCCCCATTTCTGCATACCCAGGATCCCATGGCTGCAACCCTCGACGGTACCCATTACACACCCTTCAGGTGTGCGGGAATGGGATGCGGATGCACCTCTATGGACTCGTCAATCTGGGGATTTCTGTTCATATGTCCTGCATGTCATGGATACTTGTCATCAACCTTAAACACGCTGGTGGTGCATATGTCTAGCTGTGCCGTAGTCACGGCTATCGCTTCTTCTGGTAGTACGATAGCAGCTGAATGGTATTCCGTAAGGATCAATTTTTGGGTCCTACAATGGACACCAATGTGCATATGTAAAGTGTAGACCTTGTTGGACTGTGTCCATCTGGCCAGTGGGTTTGACTGCTGCTGTATGTTCCCCAATCGCGGATGTCTGTTTGACTACCCATATTATGTAGTGCTACGAAAACCAGGTTATTCTAAAATGAACCCAAATGGTGTTAATGTCATGATGCAGGTTAGCAACTGCTTTAACTAATCCTCAGTAGTCTCAATAGGAAATATCCGCCACTGTCTTGTCAGATTAACACCACCAAAACATGTAGATCCTATTAATTCATCGAAGGATGTTCTTTATAAGTGGGTACACCATAGTTTACAGATCCTATGACCTTCCTAGTTGACATTGTTGGTGTGCCATTAGTGTGTATTCCGCAGGTCGCCCATTTGTTCCGCAGTATGGACGCGAGTGATCCCCATTTTCTTGCTGGCAGACTGAGTGCTCTGTACGCTGGTATCCACACGGCGGTCTGACTTTGTATGGGGAGTGTGTACTGTAGTCCCTATGTGTATTTCCTGTGTTATGCCTTACTGCAGCTGTGTAATTCCACCAGCTTTGCGGTTATGGGTGCCATCTTGGTCGTACATTTGTCCATCCACGGGAATTGCCTACTGGACACTGGTATAGGGCTGTACACATTTCACAGCTGCATTTAGCATTCTCCGGTGGATGATTTGCATTATTGGTGGGGAGTAAGGCATGTGCTATACCCACATCCCTCCCACGGGGCGGGACAACAGATTATCTGCCAAACAACACCGAGCCCCATTTCTGCATACCCAGGATCCCATGGCTGCAATCCTCGACGGTACCCATTACACATCCTTCATGTGTGCGGGACTGGGATGTGGATGCACTTCTATGGACTCGACAATCTGGGGATTTCTCTTCATATGTCCTGCATTTCATGGACAGTTGTCATCAACCTTAAACACGCTGGTCGTGCATATGTCTAGCTGTGCCATAGCCATGGCTGTTCACTCCTTCTAGGTCGCTCGATCGCAGCTGGTAGATGTGGCGTACGGATTAATTTTTGGGGTCCTACAATGGACACCGATGTGCATATGTAAAGTGTAGAACTTGTTGGACTGTGTCCATCTGGCCAGTGGGTTTGACTGCTGCTGTATGTTCCCCAATGGTGGATGACTGTTTGACTACACATATTATGTAGTGCTACGAAAACCATTATTTTCTGAAATGAACCCACATGGTGTAAATCCAATGATGCAGGTAAGCAACTGGTTTAAATAAACTTCAGAGGCCCCAATGGGAAATATCCGCCTCTGTATTGTCATACCTAACACCACCAAAACATGTCGATCCTACTAATTCATTGAAGGATGTTCTTTATAATTGGGAACGCCATAGTTTAACCATCCTATGACCTTCTTAGTTGACGTTGTTGGTGCGCCATTAATATGTGTTCCACAGGTCGCCCATTTGTTCCGCAGTATGGTAGCGTGTGATCCCCATTTTCTTGCTGGCAGAGTGGGTGCTGTATGCGGTATTCGCACGGCGATCTGACTTTGTATGGGGTGTGTCTACTGTAGTCCCTATCTGTATACACATTCCACACCTGCATTTAGCATTATCCGGTGGATGCTTTGCATTATTTGTGGTGAGTAAGGCATGTGCTACACCCACATCCCTCCCACGGGGCGGGACAACGGATTATCTGCCAAACAACACCGAGCCCCATTTCTGCATACCCACGATCCCATGGCTGCAACCCTCGACGGTACCCATTACACATCCTTCATGTGTGCGGGACTGGGATGTGGACGCACTTCTATGGACTCGGGACTCTGGGGATTTCTGTCCATATGTCCTGCATTTCATGGACACATGTCATCAACCTTAAACACGCTGGTGCTGCATATATCTAGCTGTGCCGTAGTCACGGCTGTCGCTTCTTCTGGAATGACGATAACAGCTGTATGATATTCCATAGTAATCAATTTTTGGGTCTTACAATGGACACCAATGTGCATGTGTAAAATATAGAACTGGTTGAACTGTGTCCATCTGGCTGGTGGCTTTGACTGACCTTCCTAGTTGAAGTTGTTGGTGTGCCATTAGTATGTGTTCCACAGGTCGCCCATTTGTTCCGCAGTATGGCAGCGAGTGATCCCCATTTTGGTGCTGGCAGATTGAGTGCTGTGTACGCCGGTATTCGCGCACGGTCTAACCTTGTATGGGGAGTGTCTACTGTAGTCCCTATCTGTATTTCCTGTGTTATGCCTGACTGCAGCTGTGTAATTCCACCAGGTCTGCAATTATGGGTGCCATCTTGGTCGTACGCTTGTCCATCCATGGGAATTGCCTACTGGACACTGGTATAGGGCTGTACACATTTCACACCTGCATTTAGCATTATCCGGTGGATGCTTTGCATTATTAGTGTTGAGTGAGCCATGTGCTATACCCACATCCCTCCCACGGGGCGGGACAATGGATTATCTGCCAAACAACACCGAGCCCCATTTCTGCATACCCAGGATCCCATGGCTGCAATCCTCGACGGTACCCATTACACATCCTTCATGTGTGCGGGACTGGGATGTGGATGCACTTCTATGGACTCGACAATCTGGGGATTTCTGTTCATATGTCCTGCATTTCATGGACAGTTGTCATCAACCTTAAACACGCTGGTTGTGCATATGTCTAGCTGTGCCGTAGCCACGGCGGTTCACTCCTTCTAGGTCGCTCGATCGCAGCTGGTAGATGTGGCGTACGGATCAATTTTTGGGGTCCTACAATGGACACCGATGTGCATAAGTAAAGTGTAGAACTTGTTGGACTGTGTCCATCTGGCCAGTGGGTTTGACTGCTGCTGTATGTTCCCCAATGGCGGATGACTGTTTGACTACACATATTATGTAGTGCTACGAAAACCATTATTTTCTGAAATGAACCCACATGGTGTAAATCCGATGATGCAGGTTAGCAACTGGTTTAAATAAACTTCAGAGGCCCCAATGGGAAATATCCGCCTCTGTATTGTCATACCTAACACCACCAAAACATTTCGATCCTACTAATTCATTGAAGGATGTTCTTTATAATTGGGAACGCCATAGTTTAACCATCCTATGACCTTCCTAGTTGACGTTGTTGGTGCGCCATTAATATGTGTTCCACAGGTCGCCCATTTGTTCCGCAGTATGGTAGCGTGTGATCCCCATTTTCTTGCTGGCAGAGTGGGTGCTGTATGCCGGTATTCACGGCGGTCTGACTTTGTATGGGGTGTGTCTACTGTAGTCCCTATCTGTATACACATTCCACACCTGCATTTAGCATTATCCGGTGGATGCTTTGCATTATTTGTGGTGAGGAAGGCATGTGCTATACCCACATCCCTCCCACGGGGTGGGACAACGGATTATCTGCCAAACAACACAGAGCCCCATTTCTGCATACCCACGATCCCATGGCTGCAACCCTCGACGGTACCCATTACACATCCTTCATGTGTGCGGGACTGGGATGTGGACGCACTTCTATGGACTCGGGACTCTGGGGATTTCTGTCCATATGTCCTGCATTTCATGAACACATGTCATCAACCTTAAACACGCTGGTGCTGCATATATCTAGCTGTGCCGTAGTCACGGCTGTCGCTTCTTCTGGAATGACGATAACAGCTGTATGATATTCCATAGTAATCAATTTTTGGGTCCTACAATGGACACCAATGTGCATGTGTAAAATATAGAACTGGTTGAACTGTGTCCATCTGGCTGGTGGCTTTGACTGACCTTCCTAGTTGACGTTGTTGGTGTGCCATTAGTATGTGTTCCACAGGTCGCCCATTTGTTCCGCAGTATGGCAGCGAGTGATCCCCATTTTGGTGCTGGCAGATTGAGTGCTGTGTACGCGGTATCGACGGCGGTCTAACCTTGTATGGGGAGTGTCTACTGTAGTCCCTATCTGTATTTCCTGTGTTATGCCTGACTGCAGCTGTGTAATTCCACCAGGTCTGCAATTATGGGTGCCATCTTGGTCGTACGCTTGTCCATCCATGGGAATTGCCTACTGGACACTGGTATAGGGCTGTACACATTTCACACCTGCATTTAGCATTATCCGGTGGATGCTTTGCATTATTAGTGGGGAGTGAGCCATGTGCTATACCCACATCCCTCCCACGGGGTGGGACAATGGATTTTCTGCCAAACAACACCGAGCCCCATTTCTGCATACCCAGGATCCCATGGCTGCAACCCTCGACGGTACCCATTACACATCCTTCATGTGTGTGGGACTGGGATGTGGACGCACTTCTATGGACTCGACAATCTGGGGATTTCTGTTCATATGTCCTGCATTTCATGGACACTTGTCATCAACCTTAAACACGCTGGTGGTGCATATGTCTAGCTGTGCCGTAGTCACGGCTGTCGCTTCTTCTGGGTGGAATGGCAGCAGCTGGATGATATAGCGTACGGATCAATTTTTGGGGTCCTACAATGGACACCAATGTGCATATGTAAAGTGTAGAACTTGTTGGACTGTGTCCATCTGGCCAGTGGGTTTGACTGCTGCTGTATGTTCCCCAGTCGCGGATGTCTGTTTGACTATCCGTATTATGTAATGCTACGAAAACCAGGTTATTCAGAACTGAAATCAAATGGTGTACATCCAAAGATGCAGGTTAGTGACTGCTTTCAATAATCCTCAGAAGGCCCAATAGGAAATATCCGCCACTATATTGTCAAAATAACACCACCAAAATATGTAGATCCTATTTATTCATTGACAGATGTTCTTTATAAGTGGGAACGCCATAGTTTAACCATCCTATGACCTTCCTAGTTGACGTTGTTGGTGTGCCATTAATATGTGTTCCACAGGTCGCCCATTTGTTCCGCAGTATGGAAGCGAGTGATCCCCATTTTGGTGCTGGCAGATTGAGTGCTGTGTACGCCGGTATTCGCACGGCGGTCTGACTTTGTATGGGGAGTGTCTACTGTAGTCCCTATCTGTATTTCCTGTGTTATGCCTTACTGCAGCTGTGTAATTCCACCAGGTTTGCAGTTATGGGTGCCATCTTGGTCGTACGCTTGTCCATCCATGGGACTTGCCTACTGGACACTGGTATAGGGCTGTACACATTTCACACCTGCATTTAGCATTATCCTGTGGATGATTTGCATTATTAGTGGGGAGTAAGGCATGTGCTACACCCACATCCCTCCCACGGGGCGGGACGACGGATTATCTGCCAAACAACACCGAGCCCCATTTCTGCATACCCAGGATCCCATGGCTGCGACCCTCGACGGTACCCATTACACATCCTTCATGTGTGCGGGACTGGGATGTGGACGCAGTTCTATGGACTCGACGATCTTGGGATTTCTGTTCATATGTCCTGCATTTCATGGACACTTGTCATCAACTTTAAACACGCTGGTGGTGCATATGTCTAGCTGTGCCGTACTCACGGCTGTCGCGTCTTCTGGTGGAACGGTGATGGCTGGATGGAATTCTGTACAGATCAATTTTTGGGTCCTACAATGGACACCGATGTGCATATGTGAAGTGTAGAACTTGTTGGACTGTGTCCATGTGGCCAGTGGTTTTGACTGCTGCTGTATGTTCCCCATTCGCGGATGTCTGTTTGACTACCCATATTATGTAGTGCTACGAAAACCAGGTTTTTCAGAAATGAAACCAAATGGTGTACATCCAGGGATGCAGGTTAACAACTGCTTTAAATAATCCCCAGAAGTCCCAATAGGGAAGTATCGCCACTTTATTGTCAGAATGACACCACCATAACAGGTAGATCACGAGCACTTTCGCCCGGTCTTACCGGGCATTTTCAAGTGTAATTAGCAGTAACATATAACTAAATACATAATAATACATATTTTAATAATGAGGTTACTACTATGTTATTTGGCCAATAGCTTCTGCTATTGTCATACAATGCTGTGGGTGGTGCCGGTTACCATACATATGGCTTTCTCATAAGCCGACTTCACATTTCTAAACACTAGTGTGGCCTCCTTTAAGGCCCCTGAGCCAGTGGTGAACATTACTCAAGCCACTGCATCACTTACATATGCCTTCTACCAGCACCTACAGGACTGCATGGATCAGGCAATCCCTTACCCAACTGTGGGTCTTTGTACCAATGCCAAGCATCCAGTGTGGTGTACCCCAGCCATACACATGCTCTACAATGAGAGGAGGTAGCTACTACAAGACAGTGCAGACTCCTTGTGAGGTATGACACCCTTGCTCATTATATGTGAAGGACTACAAGCTCTCATGACATCCCAGGTCCCACAGATATATCACCAAGGACTCGACAGACAATCATACGGCCTTCTTTAGCTATGTTGGACACCTGCGAGGACACTCCCAGATACGCTCTGACTGGGTTCACAATGATGTGAGGTTTACTGAACATACACACATTGCCAACATACTGGTTGACAGGTTCGGTGAAGACATCTCCACCCCCCCCACATGGAGAGATGTCTGTACCATAAGATTGTGGCCCCCGAATGTTCTGTAACGCACAGGTGGGACATGCTCTCTCCAAGGTAGTGAACTCAGCATCCATGGGACCGGATGGTATCCCGGCTGTGTACTCCGCGATCTCATTGAGGAATTAGACCCACAGTTAGGACAGCTGTGTAATCTTAGCCTCACCTCGGGTAACGTACCCAAGTTGTGGCGCACAGCGACTGTAGTCCCACTTCACAGGGGCAGTGCCTCCACTGACCCTGGTTATTACCGTCCCATTAGCTTGAGAAGCCTTATCTGCAAAGGCATGGGGAAGGATCATACTGGAGCTCATAGATGACGACATAGGGGACCTGCATACTTTGCATCCAACCCACTTTGGCTTGGTCAAGGTCAGATCATGCGTTTAAAACTTGGTTGACGTTTTAGGAACAGTCACCGAGGCCATTGATGAGGGTCAGGCAGTCCATACAGCCTACCTCGACCTGGCAAAGGCCTTCAATACAATACCCCCCTCGGGTATCATTGATAAACCCATTGGCTTGGATGTGGACCCGTACATCGCAGGATGGGTTGCAAACTGGCTAGGTGACACAACCCACACGGTCATAGTTGCTGGCACCATGTCAGACTCACTGCCAGTCACAGGCGGTGTCCCACGGGGCTCTGTCCTGGGTCCACTCTTTTTCTGCATCTACATTTCCAAAGTACAAGCAAACACAGGGGGGTTATGGCTGACATTGTTTGCAGATGACTGCGAACTGGGTGCCATAGTGGGACGGACATCTGACACAGATATTCTTCAAAGGGGCCTCACAGATATGAATATCTGCTGCCAGGGACATGGCCTACAGCTGAATGCCGGGTAATGCATAGTCATACCCATCGGGAAGAACAAGGACACCCCTAGCCGCCATATGGGTGGCAGTCCACTGAGCACAGAGGGAATTACCAGGGATCTGGGGACCCACGTTGTCAGTCACCATTCGTTCGACACACACATTGCTAACGTGGTTCGGTAGAACTTCTACATTGCCCACCTGATCGTGCAGGGATTCACATCTAGATCAGGGTAGGTCATCGTCTCCTTGTACTCATTACTCATTAGACCTATGATTGAGTACATTGCCCCGTTCGGACGGTATCTGACCTGACACCTGCAGCAGCTGGGAAGGCCTCATAGGTCCATTGTCAGATGGATGCAGGGTGTCAGGTATTTGTGTTATGCTGGCCGACTGTAAGGTCTTCTGCTCCATTCAGTCACATACCACTTGTTCAGTGGAGACCTGTGCCTGACATACGAGGCCATGGCGACCCATATTTGATGACTATGCTTCACCTAATGGATCTACATCCCTCAGAACCACAGGGGCTGGTGACGTGAACCTTGACATGGTCATTGATAGAATGTGTTGGAGGGACAAATACATCACCCAGACACTCACTATGCTGTGGAACAACATCCCAGTACATGTGAGGCAGAGAACCTTGCTGGCCTTGTTCGAGGGGGATCTTGTCCAATGGATGGGGGATTGCGGATATACCCCAGGGATTACATCATTGTCACTGCTTGACAGAGGTGCAGCAATATAATAGGCATTTTATCTCCAAACTGGAGGGTTGGCAAAGGTAACATAACTATGGCCTAGGGTTATGGCTGCCCTTGGGTAGATAGCCTACTATGTACCTATGGACCTATGAACCTATGTTCATAGTTTGTCCCATTCACACTTGTCTATCCCCTATCCTCATTCATATGTGTATATTTCTGTGGCACATGATTGAACTATGTATTACCTGCAGGTATGCTGTCTACAGTGCACATACGTCACTGTTGATTACAGTGTATCTGTGTACCTACCTCTGTGATACTGAGGACTACCACACATCCTTCACAGCGTTACATGCATATGTCCATACTATTATTATTTGGCCTGGGGGGGTTGTTAGGGCAACGGTTACATGTGTCCCTGTTTGTGCACGCGTCATGGTGGTCTTTGACCAGCCTCCGTTGCTATCGTGGGATGGACGGTGGTGTTGGTGTGTGTTTGGGATGTGTTTTCACTGCCTGTACATCTGTGGGGGGTGGGGTTGACACATGTTCCTCTTTGCAGGGAGCCCCATCCTGGACATTTGTGTCATGCATCAACACTTGGCACGTGCCATATGTCCTGTGCTATTCCCACAGTCGTGTATGCCTTCCTGCATTACTACTGCGTGTTACTGGCTGTTTGTATCTGGTACACATGGCTATTATGGTGGATAGCTTGGCCTATTCCCATGCTATGACATACCCATTCATCCAGGCATATACATGTTATTCCATCCTTTGCATTAGCCGTGAGTGTTTGGCCATCCGGCAATGCTATTCTCAACGTGTGATGTCCCACCTTCACCTTCTGTGCCTGTAGCACCCTGTTGGGGCGTCCTGCTTGGTGGGCAGATGTTCCGCCATATGTGTTGTGTTTGACATGTTTGCATAGCTAATCATCAGTACGGTGGCTGAACATACTGCCTTGTCCAGCTGTGCACAGTTATGGGCACTGTGGCATGTGCACGCCTATGGGGTTTCGACAGGTCCATACCACATGCGGGATGTACACATTCTGCCGACACATTCACATGCGGCCATTTGGATATCTGTACCCAAGGTGGGTTGTTAACATGTGGGGTACATATTTGCCCGCGTGGCACTGCCTAGGACAATACTTCTTACTACATTTCAGGTATACCCATTGTGTGTAGGTGTGTAGCTGCGCAAGGCTGCTAGCTGGGTTGGGTGCACGGTCGTACATGGGTGCGGGTTCCATGCTATGACGGGGCTGTTGTATATTACATTTGCATGCATGGGTTCTGCTTCTGGATATTACGCTTAGGCATACACCGTCCTCTGTGTATGCGACGGCCACGTTGCTGGGTGTAGTACATGTTGCTATGCACATGTTTGTCTGTGTTTAGGGTATCTAGTTTCCTTCTTGTTGTTATATCGACACGGCTACCCGGCTGTGTACTCTCACTACTGCTGGTGACCATGCCCATGTGGCTACTTTTATGTAGGTGGGGCGCGCTGACATGCTGCGGTACACCTTCACTGGGTATGCCCACTGACAGTGCATTGCGTGATGGACACGGTATTACGCGTATCCTGTGTTCCTTGGACGGGTACACTTTGGACTTCGTAGGTTACTGTTTGGTTCTCCGTTTTGTGTGAACGGGTACTATGTTGCATAGTCTGCGTACATTTCATTATCCACGGACCATTGCTGGTGCGGTTACTATTGCAGGCGGCCTGTGGAAGTCAGCACTTTAGGTTGCTCTTCGCCTGCTGGCTTGGCCACGCCTACGGCCGCATCCTACTTGGGCTCGCTCACGTGCCCTCTGCACGTGTCTGTGGTTGCGGTGCACACTCATTACTATGCATATGGCGCTGCTACGCCAATTATTCACTGCACTGCCGGCGCAAGCCTTACACCGGCCTTGCGCCGAGCTTCATGAATCCCGGGGAATGAGTATTTAGAACAAAAAATAACTATGAAATAATTGAATGGAATTCTAAAAGATATTAACATTAATTCTGCAACAGGATTGGATGGAATGGGATATGGTATGTATAAAGAAATGAAAGAGTTGCAAAAAATGACTTTTATAGAAGTTATGAATGAATGGTTAGAAACTGGAATTAAAGAGAAAGAGATATGTATGGGAGTTATAACAATTATATTTTAAAAAAGGAAATAAAGAGGAGGTAAAAAACTGGAGAATTATAACATTGAATAATACAGATTATAAAATTGTTATGAGAATAATAACAAAAAGGTTACAAAAATGGCTAAACTATATGACCAAAATGTATTCGGAAGAAAAGGAAAAGGAAGTCAAGAGTTATTATAGATAATAAGAGAAATAGTTGATGATATCATAAATAAAAATGTAGAAGCAAAGGTTATGATAGGTGATATAAGTAAAGACTATGATAATATTCAGTATAAATCATTATGGTGAATTGTTCAAGCATATAATGTAAGCAAAAAAAAATTACAAGTAATAAAATCTGTTTATGAAAGGAACTATGTGAAACTAAATGTAAATGGCTGAAATGGGGAATAAATAAAAATAGAATGTGGAAAAAAGCAGGGCTGCCCAACTGTTAGTGTAATTTTCTCATTAGTTATGAATGTAACAGTGAAAGAAATTAATAAAATGTCAAGTAGCGGTGGATACAAAATAATGAAGGAAGTACAATTGCCAATAATGTATAATTATGCAGATGATATTGTATTACTTGTTAAAAATAAAGTATGGATGGAAAGCATAAATGAAAAATTAAGTATAAATTAAAAAAATTGGTTTAAGTATAAAGAAATAGAAAAGTAAAGGATTTAGTTTTGAAGGTATGATAGAACGTATTGAGTTCAATGAAAAATATATAGATAGGGGATAATATTTGGAAGGAATGAATACAGACAACAACAATAGGATAATATATTCAAAGAAGTAAAAGATATGAGTAATTTTTGGAAATCATATAGATTTTCATATAGAAAAAAGCACACTTGTTGAACACCATGGTAATAGGAAACATTGCTTATGTTGCTAACATCTATATGCTTCCTATTAAGTATGAAAAGAAACTAATGATGATTATATTTTCTTTTATATGGGGCTCTAGACTGAATCCAGTCAAGGGATTCTATATATGAAAGAAGAGCAATGAGGCTTGTGTTTAATAAATCAAATTGTACATGCAGCATCTTTAATTTTATATTAGGTATTAAAAGGAATTATGAAGGAAAATAAACACTTTATAGAAATGATACTATATTATAAATATAAAGAAGTGGGAACGAATGGAAGTTAAAAAAAGTAAAAGCATTGTGAATGAAGAAATGAAAGAGTATCAAAACAAAATTGTGTTATGAAAAATAAAAAAGAGAAAGGAATGGTACTTAAGTATTATGAAAGCATTTTATTGCATTGATCCATGGAAAGATTTAGAAATATATAAGAAAAAAGCAATAATGAGATATAATACCTATAAAAAGATTAATGTATGTAATGTTTTTTATGGAGATTGTCTATTTTAAAATTGTTGGTCAAATCAAATATCTCATACAAAAAAAAAAAAGCAAGATAGACTATATCATATGGAGTGTTTGAGACTACTGAATGTGTGTTTTTGAAATATAATAAGTGTTTGAGACTACTGAATGTGTGTTTTTGAAATGTGAAAGAGCTAATAATTTGTGGAAAGAAATATGTAAACATAATAGGGGGAAGTTTGTTAAAATTTGAGCAAATAAATATGAACATAATAGAATTTGGTTATTATGGTGCATGAAAACAGGAAGAAGTGAAGAAAATGGATAGAATAATATTTTATGTTTCATGCAATATATGGAATGAGAGACTAAATGAAATTAAATACAATGGGAAATTAACTTTGACAATGATTTTTGAGAAAATACTGTTTTGATTGTGGATAAAAGAGTAGGGAGAGAATGTTTAAATTGAAGTTTATAATGTATAGGGAATTGTAAATGGCTGTAAATAATGTAAATATGTAAATAAATAATATGTAATGCATATATCAATAAAAAACCCCTACTTGTGAGTGACACTCACAATGTTGTTGTTCACAAGTACATTCACACATCCCATTTCAAGCACAGATGTGACTGGAAGAATGGTGAGCAAGATAGAACATCAACAGAAGTTAGTGGAGGTGAATGCCAGCTCAGACCTAGTAAGCAATATAGTAGTAGAAGACTCAGAGGAAGTTTTTCAAATAAAGTTGTTTGATCAGACAGGGGAAAATTCAGAGAGGAATGTATAGTTACAATCCTACAATCTGGAGGATTTTGAGATGATATACTTCAAGAAATGATCAACCAAAGTGAGCCAGAGAATGGGACTTGTTGGGGGGGACGTTATGGAAAAAATGATGAAGGAGATATAGAAACAACACAGAAAGACAACAGTGGAAAGACAAAGAAGACATATGCAGAGATAGTAGCAGCCACATGAGAAGAATTGAGAGAAAAAAGAAAAGACGACAGTGAGAAAAGAAAACCTGTGGTAAGAATATAAAACTAAAGAGGACAGGAACTGAATAGATATGAGGTATAGGACACTGTAATTTTACTTGTGGATGTACAAGCTCAAGAAGTAAGAGCATTTATTTTGATTAACAAAAAGACATTTTGTGACACTTTCTTTCAGACTGTACAAGGTATGGAGAGATTTTTGTGTGAAAAAATCTAAAATAACAATCCTTGGAATTAATATATAATAAAAGCATCTTTTCAAAAGACTAAAAAGAAAGTTCATATACAATTTTGAATTGAAGTGGAAAGAGAGACTTTAAAAAAATATTTAAAAAATATATGTAGAGAAATAAACATTTCAAAAGTTTATGATAATAGGGACGAATACACAAAAAAATGGAAGGTGCAAAACCAGTACTAATAATAAAACAAAAAAACCGAAACCTCGGCACAAATGCCAGTAGTAGGGCTAATATCCAAGATATTCAGTCACAGCAGGAATGACTTTCCCATCCAAAATGCAGTTTATTGAAGTATAATCCAAAAGTACAAAAAAGACAACCTTTTATAGATATATTTTGTTTCCTTATCAAAAATATATCCAAGATCAGATACTTTAGCAAAATTTTTCCACTCTCTATCTATAATTTTCCTAACCCTACCAGATTGTCCGTCATAGGTAATGGTAAGACCCAAGGTATATCCTTCATTGGAGGTATTTTTAGGTGTCATTACAGTTTTCTCTTCTTCTTCTTTACCCAGAATGGGTGCAAATCTACTCTTCCTTCCCTCACATATTTCCTGAAATATCTGTTCAAACATGTCAGCTGGGTACCCCCTATCCAGGAACATACATTTCAAATAGTCACATTCCTTCATGAAAAATATATCATCAGACGTCATTCTACATATTCTGACCATCTGTCCTTTTAAAACACTCCTCTTTTGGTAAAATGGGTGAGAACTCGAAAAATGTAAATATGTGTTGGAGAAGGTTTCCTTCCTATGCACCCTAGACACAAACTGGTAGTCCAATTTAACTAAGTTCACATCTAAGTAGTTGACCTGCCTAGTGTTAAAGTACTTGGTGAACTTGAGGAAATTAGTAGTTCCATTAATGTACTCTACAAAAGCCTCAAAATCATCAACCGTACCCTTCCATAAAAAACATAAATCGTCCAGAAACCTACAATACAATGTCCACATGTTCTTGTACTTAGGAATCAAGACGTATTTGTTTTCCCAGTAAGCCATAATGATGTTGGCATACGTTGGTGCACAATGTGCTCCCATCGCCACTCCCTTGGTTTGCTTGTAGTATTCGCCCTCAAAAAATAAAAAGTTATTTTTCAGAACAATTTCCATCAAAGTTATTATAGTCCTGAATTCATTGTGAGATATTCTTTTAAGAGGCAATAACATTTCTTCAAACCAAGCTAAACCAATGTCATGTGGAATACTGGTAAATAAATCTATGACGTCAAGGGTACCAAAACCAGTGGTCTCTCCATGTAAGGAATGTTTTATTTTCCTAAGAAAGTCCCAGGAATCCTTTAAAATGTTTTTATTTTCAGTAACCAGTTGCTTGATCTTGAGGTCTATGTACTTAGCTAGGGGTGCTGTAACTGATCCTTCAGAGGAAACTATAGGTCTAAGTGGGGGATCCACTAAGTCCTTATGTACTTTAGGGATCCCAAAAATTGATGGTATCCTGGGTTTTTCCACATGTAAAAATTTGTAAGTTTTCAAATCAATCAACCCTTCCAACAACAAGTCATTTAGTAAAACATATATTCTTTTGTATGCGCCATTAATCTCATTGATAGAAGTAACACTATATTTTTCTACGTCATTCAACATATTTAACATCTTACCCTCATACATGTTACGATCCATAAAAACAACTCCCCCACCTTTGTCAGGTTTCATAACCCGAACATCTCTGTCTTTATTCAAGGTCACTAAAATGTCCTCCTCCTAGTAGTAAGATTAGGACGGACAAAATCTTTCCTCAACGAGTTCCTTAATTCGTTTTCCAATGATAATTCAAAATTCTTCAAGTTGAGGATGCAGTGGATATTAGCCCTACTACTGGCATTTGCGCTGAGGTTTCGGTGCATTTGTTTTATTATTTATGATAATAGGGGATTATGGTCTGCGACATGGGATTGCTATGTCATTCTGAATATGAAAATGAAAAATTGCACATATTCCAAATGTTATAAATGTTGAGGGTAACAGGGGTGTTGTAAAATATTGGGGACAACAAAGGATATGTTATTTTTTGTGGAAAGAAAAGCTATTTATTTAATAGCTGTGAGAAAAAGGAAATGTTCTATATGTGGTAAAATAGGACATGAAACAAAATGTGAACTTGAATGTTATAAATGTAAAAAGAACATTCTTGGATGGATTGTAAAGAAAAAGAATGAGCTAAGTATTTTAAATCAGAGTAAACAGAAAGAACAAGAAAGGACTGAAGAAGAGATAGACATAGATGAAACTTCTGAAAAAAAAGAGATACTGAAAAAATAATAAAGGAGATGAATTCGAAACAGAATCATAAGTTAGCAATGAAGAAGATATAAGCTGAAAATGTTAAGAATTAAAAATAATTCCATTGGTAGAAGAGTTAAAGATAGAAAAAGAATACTCATAGTCATTAGTATAAAGGAAAAGAAGAAAGGAAATGGATAAAGCTTTTTCATATTAGTTTAGGATTGTAGCTCCTAAATTAAGAGACAGGGAAAGGAATAATTTAAGAATTCTTTCTGTGAATGTTAATATTATGAAAAGTATTACTAGAATAATAGCAATTTAGAATTGTGTACAAAATGTGACATTGATATAATTATTCTGAAGAACATAAAAATTCTTACACATGAAGAAAGACTGCAGACACAAAAAATATGGGATGGGGAAATAATATGGAACTACAGAATACATAGTGTTTGGGAATAGCAGTTCTATATAGAGGCGTAGTGAAATTCTGGATGCTTTATTAGTCAAAATGGGAAGACTGGCAATTATAGACTAAGAAGGCATTAGAAAATATATAGAATGATTGCTATATTTGCACATGTGATTACAAAAGAAAGAGAGAGTCTGTTTCAGAAAATACTGGAGTATGTATTTCTAAACACAGATATAATAATTACAGGAGATTTCAATTGTAACTTAAGGGGGAATAAAAAGAAAACAGGAAAATACATAAAAAAGATGGAAGTAATAAAATATGGAAATTAGTTGTATTGAATAAAAAACAGACTTACAGGGATGGTATTTTAAAATCAGAAATTGATTATTTTTGGTATCAGAAGGAATATGTATAATGGAAGAAGAAACTATTGCAACAGGTTTCTCAGATCATTCAGCAATGTGGTTGGAAATATACTATAAGAAAGAGTATATAAAGATAGGAAAGGATATAAAAAGAATAAATGAAAAGGAATGGAATGAAAAAGGAAAGAAAGATATTAAGTGATTATGGAAAGATCATCTTACCGTGAAAGCATTTTATGTTAATTGGCCAGAATGGTGGATTGCTTTGAAAAGAAAATATAAAGATGGTTATCTATTTTGGAAAAAAAAAAAAGAAAAGAAGGAATATGCTAAAATACATAGAGATACAATTAATAATTTAGAAAATAATAATAGAGATTATTATGAGAAGGAAAAATAAATGTATAACAATATTTTTGAGAAAATTATTGTATAAACAAATCATCATCATCTTTTGGCTTTTCCCGTTAGGGGTCGCCACAGCAGATCATCTCTTTCCATTTCTTCCTATCCTCTGCATCTTGCTCTGTCACACCAACCACCTGCATGTCCTCTCTCACCACGTCCATAAACCTTATATTAGGCCTTCCTCTTTTCCTCTTACCTGGCAGCTCCATCCTTAGCATCTTTTTCCCAATATACCCATCATCCCTCCGCAGCACATGTCCAAACCAACGCAATCTCGTCTCTCTTGCTTTGTCTCCAAACTGTCCAACATGAGCTGACCCTCTAATATACTGATTCCTAATCCTATCCATCCTAGTCATCTTAACATCTTTAACTCTGCCACATCCAGCTCTGACTCCTGCCTTTTTGTTAATGCCACTGTCTCCAGCCCATATAACAAATGTATTTTTAAAAAGGAAAGAAAAGAAGTTTCACCTTACTTAAGCAAGATAGTGAAGGAGAATAGTAGCATAATGAGAGAAATAAAAGATAAAGAAGTTAATATAAAGAAAAGTCAGCAATAAATTAAAAGAATTGCTGTAAGATATGTGTAAGAAATGTTTATTAAAAAAGAGACATGGTATAAAAAGTGGAAGCAAAAAAATCTGAACAGATTAATAAAGAATTTGAAAAAGAGTTCACATTGCATGAATTAGAAAAAAGTGTTTAAACAATTAAATGTGGAATCACCATCTGGCCCAGATGGTATCGGCTTTGAAATGTATAAAAATCTAGAAAGATGGCAGAAAAAAAATATTTAATATGTGTATTCAATGAGTGGTTAAATGAAAAATTAAAATATAAGGAATTGTGTAGTGGAGTTTTAAAATTTATATGGAAAAGGGGAGAAAAATATATAAAAATGGAGACCTATAGTTCAAAATAATGCAAACTATATATATATATATATATATATATATATATATATATATATATATAATTTTTATGGATGTTATATTTAATTCATAGTTATGTTACTTGTTTATTTGTTGATTGTTTCTTTATGTGTTATGTTTTTAAACAAAAGTTTTTAACAATTAATGTAGGTGTAATTTGATTGGTGTATTTGAATTTGTATTTGTGTGGGGAAGTATAAATTGAATGTGTTTAATGATGGTTGTTATAGCTGATAAAGTTGAAGACGAAAACGTGAAGTTGATTGCGTTACTGTGCATTCTGTGTTTGTGAAACATTAAACTGGTATAGTTTCCTCCTGGACCTGGATTCATTTGTGTTCGGTGACTGTGGTGGCAGTTTTGATTATCAGTTTTATTTTCTACCACTTGCTGCTGTTTGATGATACTATCAGAGAATAACTATGAATGGAAGCAAAAAAAAAAAGGGCCAAATCAGATAAACTGCACTTACAATCTGATGCATAAAATAAAATGGTTTACTATTAAAAGGTCGAACGGCACTCCTTCGAACGTCGTATAGTCGACACCGGAAGGTCGTAAATGTCGAATGTCGAAGTCAGAAAATCAATCTAGGAACGGTGTTAACATGGGTTGAGGTAGGTGTTCGTATTATTCTGAACTACAAACATCTCCCCTACCTCGACCCATGTTGAAACCCATTCCTAGATTGTTTTTCCGAGTTCGCGATTAGCAGTTTCGGACTTCCGTTGTCGACTATACGACGTTCGAAGGAGTGCCGTTCGACCTTTTAATAGTAAACCAATAAAATAATTATTACCAAGACCGCTGAGAAGACCAAAGTGGAAAGATTGCATTACAAAACTAAAGCGAATGTTTCTTCATGTGGCTAAAAAAAGAACAGAAGCTGTTGTGGAACCTGCTCTCTTTTATTGACACACTGCTCTCAAATGGCCATTAAGTAACACTGGAGTCTTAATCCCAGGAGAACGTGTGAACACTGAATATTTTGCCTGAGCAATGATATCTGTTTTCAGCAGAAAACTCTAATAATAAAGATACATAAATCCTGCAGGAATGATCCTTATCATGTACATTTGGAACTGCAGGGACAAGTTATTCTTATGGTATTGGAGAGAGGCAACCTGGGACCAAATTATCGTAAATCTCTCTGGAAATTCCCACTGATGCCACCACCACCACCATTAGCTGTCTGATGTTTTATGCACCCACTTAACTTTAAAAAATAAAATCTGTCTCCTGTTAATACTGCATAAGAGCAAGGGACGAGTAATAACTTGACTTATATATAGGCAGGCACAGAGGGATCAGTATGGCTGTAAAAGGACTTTTTACTGTGACCTTCCACTGCCTCCGTCCCCTCAAACACTACTGATGCCTGAAACTGCTTCTTATTTCTAAGCTGCTGTGGTTTGGTCTGTTTCCTTTAATAAGACCAATTATTACTGGAATGATTTCTGTTTCTTTTCTGAAAAAGAAGTTATTTTACATATCTTTCTCCTTTCCCTTAATTACTACAACATTTTTTTTGAGAATGCATGCAAAACAGGAAAGTCATGTGAAAAGGGGCATTCAAAGGTTTAGTTTTAATACACTTAGTGAATTATAAACCATGCGTGTCGCCTTATTACAAAAACAGAAGAAACAGCAGCAACAGCAGCTCAAAAGCAGACATTTACTGCAGTGTTACTATGCTTTGATTCCATATAGGATCACAGGATCATAGGAGATTACTAGGCTATCAACCCGTAGGTCATTTTAAGCCTAGCTGTTTCATTCCAATTTAATAGCATAGAAATGCTAGTCAATAGCCAAGATTGCATTTAGTGATGACTGCCCATGTCCAGGAGGGTTGTGGGCACTATCCCTGGTAAGAATTTACGGTGCCCCATCCACTCATCCAAGTTCCTCTTGAACAGTGTCATAGAGGTGCTCTGTTTCACATGAATTGATACCCTGTTCCAAAGACATGGGAGTCACTGGGGGATAAATCTGTCCCTCCAGCATGTCCTATTTAAGTAACAGACCATATTTAGGTCCCTGGAACAGGTATCCCTAGTCTCATTTGATTTACGGATATGCAAGTTCATTAGGTTTGGGTCTTGGAATGCTCTGTAGGCCAGACATAAGTCTCCCCTAAGAATGCTATACGATACGGAGCATAGTGACAGGGACTTTAGATGGTCTGTGTAAGACACATGCTGGAGCCCCTTGATCTTCTTTATTAGAAACTTCTGAGGTCTCAACAATTGCTCCAGGTGCTTTGTATGGTACATGCTGAATGAGATATTATACTCAATTATGGGCCAGATAAGTGCCGAGTATAGAGGGGTTATAACCTCTTTTGCTCTTGAGGTGATACCTTTACTAATCAAGTGTGCTACACAGAAAGCTTTCCTTACTACATTAGACACACGGTGGTTGAAGTTAAGGTTGCAGTCATCTTATGATCCCAGGTCCCTTACCACTTCATGGGTACTTAGGGCATTGTTGTTGACTTGAAACTGTGAAGGGACATTGTTTGCATCGAAGGGAATGATGATGCAGTTCTTTGCATTCAAGTTGAGACAGTGACTAATGCACCAGTCATTGGTCTGTGTGAAGCCCTCCTGGAGTATACTGACATAATTTGGGGATTCAATTATTGCACTTAGTTTGCAGTCATCTGCAGTCTTGGTCAGCCACAATCCCTTAGTTTTGACCTGAACTTCTGAGAAGTATATACCAAACAGTAGGGGATCTAGCACTGACCCCTGTGGCACCCTGCTGGTAACAGGTCTGCTGGTTGATGTGGAGTCACCCACTTTGAAAGTGTGTGTCCAGTCTGTGAGCCAGTTGGCAACCATGTTACAACGAAGGGATTTACATTCAGTTTGCTAAGATTATCAGTAATGCCTGAATGTGGGATTGTGTTGAAAGCCTTTGCCAAGTTGAGGTATGCTGTGTGCACAGATTTGCCCTCGTCAATGGGCCTGGTCACATTTTCAAAGAAATCTACCAGATTTAACAGACAGTATCTGCCCTTGATGAAGCCAAACTGGGTAGGATCCAGGATTTGGAGGTCACTTATGTCTTTATTTATGAAGTCCATAATGATACATTCCATTGCCTTACAGATGAGACTGGTCAGACTTATGTATCTGTAATCCCCTGGGTCTCTTGCTAGGCCACCTTTGTGGAGGAGATTAACTGTTGCTGTTCCTGTGTTTAGGCTATGATTAAAAAGGAAACTTAGTGGTGATGCTAGTTCATATTTTAGCCTGTTTAGAAGGCAGCCTGAAATGTCATCTGGTCCCATAGAGGCTGTATTTTTGCCTTGAACAAGGCTTTGAAGACCTGCTCTTCAGATATGTAGGGTGGGGGGTTGGGGGAAGGTTTGAGATAAGTTAGGAGGGGATAAGAGAGTAAAATTTTCACCATACCTATCCACTAGCAGGTTCACTATCAGTGCGATCAGTGTGTGTGATACCATTAGCCACTAGTTCTGCAATTGCTTGGGTCCTACCTTTTAGGCAACATACATAGCTGTAAAAGGCCTTATGGTTATCCTTGGCTGTACTTGATAAGTTTCTTTCAAAGGAGCCCTTAGAGGATTTGACAAGTTGTCTTATTTGCCTGTTGAGGCTGAGGAGGCTGCTTTTCCATTGTTGGGGCCTTGCCTTTGTTTTCTTGGAGAGCAACTTTTTACATTTATTGTAAAGTTTGTTGATGCTGATTGTCCACCATGGCAGCTTGTTTTTACTTGGGGCTCTGACTTTGATTCTTTCTGGTACAGCCAAGTTTATATACTTATGCAAGTGATTGTACAGGGCTTTAGTGCAAGCTTTGGCATAGTTACCACTTCCAGCTTGGGGTGGGGCTTGGAATGCATTTATACCATCACCTAGGAGGGTATAGTTTGCCTTGGCGAAGTTTTTTAGTCCAATTTCATCCTTTGTGAGTACTGGTGTTAGTGCCAGCTTGAGGGTGACTGATTTCTGGTCAGTTTTAACTAATGAGGGTACAACAGTTGCGGCCATGCATCTGTTTGACATGTTGGTAAGGACCAGAATTAGAATGTTTGTTCCTGTTGTCAGGGTATGGATAATTTGTTACAGGGCATTTGAATTAACAAAATCAAGGAACTTTTTTGCTAGCGAGTTAGGGCTAGCATAGGTTTCCCAGGTAATGGTGGGATAATTGAAATCCAAGTCAGAACAAAAATCTCTCCAAGTAGGACCAGGTGCAGCAACTGATACAAGTAGACAAAAAACGCCAGCACCAAATGCAGTAAAAAGCACCAAAAAAGACTAATAAATTAAATACATAAGTATTTTATTGAAGTATGGTGTTTTTTGTCTACTGACAATTGAAATCCCCATAACCAATGTGTTCGGTAAAATTTGGATTTTCTCCAGTTTGGTCAAGTAGGCTTTGTGGGTGTCATGACCCATGGAGGGGGATCTATAACTGGCTATGACTTGAATTGGGGTCTTACCCACCATAACCTAGACTTGGAGTAACTCCATGGAGTTGTCCAGTCTGACTAGACAGGAGGTGAATTTATCTCTAATATAGATTGAAACACCACTTCATGTGGTTTTCACACATTCATTTTGTGGTCTAAAGGTGTGGAAGGTATTGCAGCTTTGCAAGGCCAGGGTACTGTCTGAGGCCTTGAACCAGGTTTCTGTGACTGCACAGACATCTATATCTTCTAGTGATAGAAGTGCTTGCAGGGAGTGCAGTTTTTGGTTTAAGCTCCTAGCATTTAGCAGCATGACCCTTATTTTGTTTTGATTGGTTAATTTCATGTCGATAATGTTGTTTTCGAGACCTTGCCTAAAAATTCACTATGGGTGAGGCAAGAAACTTTGCCAGCAGCCAAAAGCCTAGAGGTGCTAGGCACAAATCATCTCTGGCAATGCAGTGAGGTTTGTCGACCATGGTTACTTGCTGTGTGACCATGGTAGGACTCGCACCTACGTTCTTCTGATCTGAAGTCAAATGCCTTATCCATTAGGCCACATGGCTTCCCAGGCTAACAAGAACTGTATTCTCTCTTGAATGACACCAAAAACTAAGCCAATTATTAAAATCAATGATTTTTTGTTTATACTGTGGCATCATTCTAGGTGAGGGTAGTATGTTGCTCAATGCTAGGGACATACCTGCCTGGAACACATGCTCAGTGAGCTCAACCATGTCTTTCTTCATATTGTCAGCTCCTGGATTTAAGTTATACATCTTTTCTCTAATGGATATGTTAGAAATTTCTCTAGTGAGATCGGACTATGCAAAGGTTAATCTACTAAAAGTGAGTGATGACCTGGCTAAATTCAGAAATCTCCTCTCGATGACCTCATGATTAGGCAGAATCCTTTAATGCCAAATTTAAACAGATGTAAATATTTGCAGTGACACGCCTGTCCTCTTCAGTAATAAATACAGTATCAAATTCAAGTATAAACTCTAATGATGAAACCCCAATAAAAACAGGCTTTATAACAAAAAAAAAAAAAAATAATTGTACACAAAAATAAATGTAACTCTAAAGAAGCCAAAACACTTTTGCAAAACTAAACAATGAGCTCCAGATCCCGAAAAAAATCAACCAAAACCAGATATAAATCAAAAATAGCCACCCAAGTGAAAGATAACCACAAAGCTTTCTTTACCTGTGTTAGACATCTCAAAAACAATGCCTAGCACTGCACATAGCTAATGGTAAATGATATTACATACGCAGACACAGAGGACATAGCCAGTCTGCTGGTTGACAAAATCAGTTCTAACTTCACCCACCTCAACTCTCCTATATTCTCAGATCAAATAAGTACATCTTCACCCCCCCCCCCAATCTCCCTATCTAAGGCCAAGGACACTACATCTATGGGGCTGGATAGCATATCATTTTGCCTACTGGTTAGCCTGAAATATGACTTGTCAGACTCCTACAGAGGGTATTCAATATTAGCCTCAAAACAGGCTTTGCGTCAGATAAATGAAAGCCAGCAACAGGCATTCCCTTGCACAAAGGCATGCAATTATAGACCCATAAGCCTGACCAATCTCATATGGAAAGGATCATTATGGAACAAGTACATAGGGATACAAGCAACTTACAGACTCTTGACCCAATCCAGGTCATATTTGTCAAGGGCAGGTCCTGCCTAGTTAACCTGGTCAATTTCTTCCAAAGAGTTATGAGGCAAATGATGAGGACAAAGGTGTTTTAACAGTATCCCACACTCTGACATCATAGATAAACTCTCCCACTTAAATGTTAACCCCTATGCAACTCATTGGATAGCAAACTCACACACAAACAGAGCAAGAAATAAAGGTTGGGTGACTCTACTTCTTCCAAAAAAAAATGTCACCAGTGCAGTGCCCCAGGGTTCAGTCTTTGGGACACCCTTACTTGGCATGTATTTCTTGGAGCTAAAAGATAATGTTAAGGGTTCGTGGTTGACTAAGTTTGCAGATGACTGAAAACTTGATGTCATAGTAAGCTACCCAGAGGAAACCAGAATCCTTGTAAGAGGGCCTGTCCCAAACAAATACTTTGGGTCAAAACCATGGACTAAATCCTAAAGCCAAGAAATGTATAATCATACCCTTTGGCAAGCATTACTCCCTTTGCAGCTATCACGGTAGTAATACCCCTCTAAAAATGAATCTTGTAATTATTGATCTGGGAACATATGTCGACAATGCTCTACTCTTTGATCACTATATATTCACTATAGTAAGGAAGTCCTTTTTTATTGCAAAGTTTATATCTAAAGGCGTCATGTCCAGATCCAGGGACATAATTCTTCTACTATACTTGGCATTTATTAGTCCGATTATTGAGTATAATGCCCTTTTGGTATGTACCTGTCCAAACACATGCCACAACCTGAATGACCACAATACTTATTTACTAAAAAGATCAAGGGCCTAACTCATAAAAGCTACGCAGACCATCTCAAATCCTTGTCTCTCTTCTTGGTATCATACAGGCTGGCTATTGAGAGGAGACCTCTGCCTTTGCATATAGAGCCTTAACAGATCCTATTCTGTCAAACATATCACACATTTACAAATCCAGAAGTGTCCTAAACATCCACTCAAGGAAACTTATTCTTTTTTTGCAAAAGTAATATAAAATGCTTAAGGGATAAGTATGCATCACAGAGGATACCACTCCTATGGAACTGTCTTCCATGCTACATAAAGCATAATACTTCTCTTACTCTATTTAAATGTAATTTGAACAAATGGAAGGCTAACCACAAATTCACCCTCCGTTTAACACCTCTGGCCCACCTGGACAGGGAAACCATGCAACTACCCCAACATATACTTGTTTGGCCCATCTTTGGATATTTATATTGTGAAATATAAGGTCTAATAATTACCATGGGAATGAAAAGCTAGGCTTGTTATGATCCTCCCAGATCAACAGCCTAGTAAGCACCTATAATGATACCCTGAGTAGGTGCTTTTTTAAAAAAGGCTTCAGCAATAGCCTTGCATATGATAAAGGGACCACAAAGTCCCCAAATAATATTTTGTACTTATCCTAGAAGAACTAGCAGAAACCAGTGCAATTAGCTGACCACTTGGAAAGGGTGTGCTTTATTACTGGTTAATCCTGTGTTCATTTCATGAAAGAAGCAGTTGGTCAGTCCTCCTAAGATGTTTTATTCTTCATACATAAAATCGTAATGCCTTGTGAATGGCCATGTAGTGCATCTAGTCAACTCTAGGTCTGCAAGCATTTTCTGAATAATTCATGACAAATTCAGAGACTGTCTTAAACATAAAGAAGAGATTTTTTTCTTAAGAACAGCTTTTTCTTGTGGTGGATAGTTTAAAGCTGCTTATGCATTAGGGTCTGTATTCCAGAAATTCTTTTAGCAGAAGTAACAGCCTCTAGTAAGAGTGTTCCTCTACAACATAACTTTTGAGTCAATAGAAGTGACTGGTTTAAAAAGAGGAAAACTCAACTTCTGTAATACAAAATTTAGACCTCATGCTGAAGCCCTTGGATGTCTAAGAAACCTAATAGCATAAAATACCTTTACAAAATTGTTCAACAAATATTTTTGAAGTTAAAGGAGGCTCCACAAGCCGACAGGCAGAAATGGTTAAATACATACTTTAACAAATGACTAATCTAGCCCTGTATTGAAAAATAAACTTCAAATACTGTTATTTCTGCAAAACAGAAACACTGCCTGCTTTACTGGACATGCTTTCACACTCTATGTTAGGTCTGTTTTGCCTGTATTAAAATGAATAAGACTTGATTAAAGAACAAATGTTAGGGATTAATTGCTGATCCCTCCCCTGTAATTTTAGACTAAGAGCTCTGTGGTTGGAGTTGAGTACTCCCAGACCCCTACGCTAGGAAAGATGTTAAGATGTTTGCTTCAGAGAGGCAGTGTCAAAAGTTTTGTTACGAACATATGAGTAAGCAGAGAGATCAAAGGTAAGGAGAATTTGATTTGCTTTGAGTCTTTCTACTTTTAGAAGAACATTTGTTACTGGAAAGGATGGAGGGAGGCATACAGATGACCAAGTTCTGTGGAACTGAAAATATATTTGTTGCTATCACAAGAGGATGAGGTAACATAAAACAGTACACTGGAAGGTGTGCTTTTGGGGAGGTCTAATGCAAACAGATCTCTCTCTAGATACGTAGCAGTTTAATTCCTGAAGGGACAATTCTCTGTCCACAAAAATCAAGAAAAACTTCATCCGTATATGTTTTGTTTTGCTGGCTTAAGATGTACAATGTTTGCAGAACTAGATTTGATTGGATTACATATTTTCAAATTATCAAAACCACCTTGCAGAAGAACTAAGCGTGAATTCCACTCTACCTGTAGTATTAGCAGTGTTTGCATTGCATTGACTGTTAAGATTGCAGATGTGTCACATTTAATGTTCAAAAACAGATTTCAAAACATAGTAGAAATAGTAAATTTGATAAGGAATAAAATGCCCTAGCTAAGGATATTGTCAGTGATGGGCTGAATCATTACTTCAAGTTTCAAGGTATTACAAGATAAATTATATCATACATGGTGAGAATATGGACATGATATTACTCGTACATGAAATACAGTAGCAGAACAGATTGAAAGCCAGTGTGGCTCCAGGATTAGCAACAGATTTGCTATCAATCCTGCTTTTAAAATAAGACTTCTGAAGCATCATTTCATGCATCTCTAGAATGTTGCTTTAAAAAGTTTACAGTTTTGTCTTTGAGCTCTCATTGCTGGATTCAAATGTGGACTAAAACTTTAATTGATCTGTGACTGTTAGACTTGTGTAAGCAATGTCTGGGTGACTTCAGTGGAAAACGTATGTTACTATACAATACTTTTCTTATTGTGCCTAATTTGAGGCTTTAGTGTTGGTTTGCTATGGAAACTTGCCAACAGATATGATAGAAAAGGACACAAGTCCCAGTATTTTGTTAAATGGCTTTCTTTTGTGGTTAACCTGAAAATTTAATAACAAAATGTCACAAGGTAGCAAGCAACGGATAGGCAAAACACGGTTACTCAAATCCAAATAAAACTACTAGATAAATCAAATAAAATTAATATATTTTATTCGGTAAGCGCTTTCAAAACTTCCTTCATCAGACCATAAAAAACAGAACTGAAAACCAACTGCCATTTATATACTAATCAGGTGACTCTTGTTGAATTAATCAATTAACTCTTAAAATCATATTACTCTAATTGCTAAAATTTTTGTTTTTCGATATTAAAACCGAACACATAGTGAAATACAAACTGTCATGCATCCAAAGTAAACCATTCTATAAATATACTACTAATCTTCACAAAACATTAAACTGTACATTGTTAAAACCATGGAAATATTTTCATCGCAGGTTCTCTGAAATAGAACAGTTAGAAAGTAGGAGAAAAAACTATCTCCCATTATTTATCTACTAAACTTCATAGTGCGCATGTACTAAGCCTTTAGTGAAATATTTGAAGTTTAGGACTATAATTTTGTATAGTGAGGTCAGTAATATTGAACCACTATGTTAATTTATAGTCTGCTCTTTGCTTTGCAGTTAGTAAGTGTCTCAATATACACTATCAATATTAAGACTCTGGAATTATATATTTATATTACCAGACTAAGACTTATGCTTTAAGCATGACATCAAAGCGTGAAATGCTTCATAGCGTCTATTATGATTAAAAATACAAGCCAGGAGCAACGCAATGAAGGGCATACAATCCAAATAAGTAGGTGTTGTCTCCAGAAATAAAAGTCGTGACCAAGAAGGTGCAAACAAAACTTAAAAAGATTTAATTAGGTGCACAAGGACAACGGTAAGCGCTTTCGCATCACTGCTTCATCAGACCAATTAACTAATGATACAACAGGGTTTAAATCTCATAACTGGCGGGAAAACATTTAAAAAATCATTTAGCATTCTTAAAGGTGCAACCTTCTATATAGAGAATGCATCTAAAGTTGCATCATCAGAATAATGAATAAATCAATATTAATGCATACTGTGTCATTAAAAAACTACACATTTCAAATATAAATGCATACACATACATAAAAATATCCACTCTACCTAATTTAAATGTATCTAACCATGTGCAACACTAAATTCATTAAAAAACTCTAATAAACTCCAATATATATATATATATGCATGCATAAATCACTTTAGGTATACAATATGTCCTGCAGTGTGCTGCCAACAATTAAATGTACAAATGCATATATATTTATATAAATATATATATATAACAAATAATTCATTGTTAAAAGCAATTAATCTACTATATATGTCTATCAAATGTACATATACCATAGATAACCATCCAAGAGAAAAAACATAAATATAGTAAAGATGGTAAAAACAGAAGCATATAAAAAATATATGAAAAATATATAATATGTGATAATGACAAACTAAAACACAGTTTAGAACACTTATAATATCCTGTCTCCTCATCTTTAGATAGGGTTTAATGGGTACTTTCCCATTTAAACCAGCACCTACTTATTTGGATTGTATGCCCTTCATTGCGTTGCTCCTGGCTTGTATTTTTAGTCTTATTTTGTTGCGGTTTGTGCTAGGAGCATTAACTCCACGTGAATCTGGTTTTATTCTCATGTCTATTATGATTAGTTGCAAAGCTGCTCAAGGAGTTTTAGTCTAGTATTCTTTGGTTTATAGTTAGGTATCATTAAAATACCATCGAATAGTTCTGTGAATCTAATATATTTCATATATACAAGTGCACACATGATTCATTTCAAACATTTTTCTGACTCAAATTCATATTTAGACTTTCAGTATTTTAAATAATATCTTAAACAATATGTTTTAATTAGTATTTAATAAAAACTGTCCTTAAGCAGACAAACTATATTCATATGTCCTATTTCACAAATCGTAAGTATTTTAGATTGTAAAGTATTATTAGTTGCGCATATTTTCTGGGCACATACATTGAACTTTAAAAGTTCACTAATTAAGTCACTATAAGATCTTAGCTTGCACTTTAATTCTGTTATGAAATACATATTTATTCCTGGGGACAGTTTTAATGCCCCCAATTTATGATGGTTTAGAATATATATGTTCGGGAAGTATATGCATAGTAGGTTTGCATGCATGAGACAGCCTTCTTTACATATCATCTTGACTTAATATTGATTTGTTTCGCTAAAAAGTTTCATTAGTTATATAAAGTAGCAGTTCAAGTATATTAATTGAATGTCAAGTTAATATATGACTTTTGTACATATATTTGCCTTGTTAGAGTTAGAAGTTTTTTAGAGAGAATTCTAATGTTATTTGCATTTCACTAAAGGCTTAGTACATGCGCACTATGAAGTTAAGTAGATAAATAATGGGAGATAGTTTTTTCTCCTACTTTCTCACTGTTCTATTTCAGAGAACCTGCGATGAAAATATTTCCATGGTTTTAACAATGTACAGTTTAATGTTTTGTGAAGATTAGTAGTATATTTATAGAATGGTTTACTTTGGATGCGTGACAGTTTGTATTTCACTATGTGTTCAGTTTTAATACCGAAAAACAAAAGTTTTAGCAATTAGAGCAATATGATTTTAAGAGTTAATTGATTAATTCAACAAGAGTCACCTGATTAGTATATAAATGGCAGTTGGTTTTCAGTTCTGTTTTTTACGGTCCAATGAAGAAGTTTTGAAAGCGCTTACCGAATAAAATATATTAATTTTATTTGATTTATCTAGTAGTTTTATTTGGATTTGAGTAACCGTGTTTTGCCTATCCATTGCTTGCTACCTTGTGACATTTTGTTATTATATTTAAAAGCACGGAGGCATTTACTCTGTCGGGCGTGATAATACTCTTTTTAACCTGAAAATTTACAGTATTTGAATTTTCTCAGGAAGACACATATTACAGGTTCATATTTTCATAGGTAGGTACTAGGCTATCGGCCCTGGGGCCTATACAAGCCCAGCCAAAAAGGTACCCTGGCTTTTTCCACCCAAGAAAATTATTTTCCTATGCCACTGTCGAGCAGAGCCACAGAGGTCATCCCCAGGGTGAATTTCCTATTTCTCATCCAATCATCAAGATTTTTCTTGAAGAGTGCTAATGAGGAGCTTTGTTTGATATAGATAGGTAGTTTATTCCAGAGTATGGGAAGTCTCTGGGACAGGAATCTATCCATCCGGCATGTTCTGTTTATTGTGGTGACAAGGTTTAGGTCCCTAGAGCATGTAGCTCGGAGGGATTGGGATTTCTTTAAGTGGAGCATGTCCAACAGCTCTGGGTTTGACATAGCTTTGTATGTTAGGCAGAGATCACCTCTGAGTAGACGATATGCAACGGAGTAAAGCTGGAGTTTTTTGAGACGGTCAGCGTAGGGCTTCTGTTTGAGGCCGGTAATCCTCTTTGTGAGGTATTTCTGCGGCCTTTCCAGTTGTTGATGTCTTGTGAGGTACATACCAAAAGGGGCGTTGTACTCTATAATGGGTCTAATGAGTAATGAGTAGAGGGGAACAATGACCTCTTTTTTTCTGGATGAGAAACCTTTTGGGATGAGGTGTGCCACGTAGAAGGATTTCCTGACTACTGTGGCGATGTGATTATCAAAGGAGAGACTACTGTCCACCTGTGTCCCAAGGTCTCTTATCACACTTTCGGTGTTGAGTATACTACCACCTATGTTGTAGTTCATGGGTACAGAGTTTTTACCAAAGGGAATGACGATGCACTTTTTGGCATTGAGCTTAAGGCCATGGCTTTGACACCAGGCATCTGTCTCAGTGAGGCCCTTTTGTAGGATGTCCACATCGTTAGGAGTTTTGATTATGGCTCCTAGTTTGCAGTCATCTGCGAACTTCATTAGCCAAAGACCTTCTTTGTTAGCCTGTACTTCAGAGAAGTAGATGCCAAACAGGAGAGGACCCAGGACTGAACCCTGTGGTACTCCACTTGTCACTGGTCTGAAGTCGGATTTGGAGTCTTCTACTTTCACAGTGTGTGTTCTGTCAGTGTGCCAGTTGGCAACCCATCTTGTGACATAGGGATTTATACCCAGTTTAGTGAGTTTATCTATAATTCCAGAGTGGGGGAATGGTGTCAAAAGCCTTGGCAAGATCTAGATAGGCTGTGTGAACCACCCTACCCTTGTCTACAGCTTTGGTGACTGCTTCAAATAAGTCTATCAGGTTTAGGAGACATGATCTGCCTTTTACAAACCCAAACTGGGTGGGATCCAGAGTTTGGAGATTACCAATGTCTTTGTTTATAAGTTCCATGATGATACGTTCCATGGCCTTGCAGACCAAGCTCGTCAGGCTAATGGGGCGGTAGTTCCAGCGGTCCGTGGTGGCTCCCCCCTTGTGGAGTCGGATAACCATTGCTGTGCGCCATTCAGCAGGCACAAAGCCTGAGGTGAGGCTATGATTGAACATTGTACTTAGGTGGGGTGCCAGTTCGTTCTGTAATTCATGTAGAACGCAGCTTGGGATGTTGTCTGGTCCCATGAATGCTGTGTTCTTGGCTTTGGAGAGTGTGGTTTTTACCTGTGCAGCCATGATTACAGGAACTTTGCATTCTTCCGGTATAGAGATGGGCTCTTTAGGGGGTGAGAGGGGGGTAAAGTTAGCACTGACCCTATCTGCCAGGATGTTGGCAATATCAGTTGGGTCTGTATATTTAGTGCCATTGTGCTGTAACTCAGAGCAGATCTGAGTGTTGCCATTCAGATTCTTGACATAGCTATAGAATGCTTTGTGGTTCTCTTTAGAATCAGTGGCGATTTTGTTTTCATAACTAGCTTTGGAGGATTTTATCAGGGATCGCAGCTTCTTACTGAGGCTGACCAGGGAGCTCCTCCATTTGTGGGATTTTACTCTCTTTTGCAAGAGTTTCTTCCTTCTGTTGTACAGTTTGTTTATGGCGAGGGACCACCAGATTGTCTTCCTTTTTATGGAGGATAGCGTCTTGGTTCTGTTTGGGATAGCACAATCCATGAACTCATGTAAGTGCTTATAAAGTGCAATTGTGTAGGATTCAGTAGTCGTAACTGTATTGTCCATCTACATGGGTGTCATGAAGTTCACCACTTCTGTCTTAAGAAGCATGAAGTTGGCTTTGGAGAAATTTTTTGTTATGGTTTCCTTAATGGGGGTGGAGGCAGGATGTGGATATCTAGGGTAATTAGCTTATGGTCGGATCGGACTAATGAGGCATTGACTTCAGGTGTGGAACACCGGTCACTCATATTGGTAATGACTAGATCTAGGATATTGTTGCCCCTGGTGGGGGTGTGGATAAGTTGATCCAGGACATTGGAGTTTATGAATTCCAGAAAGCGTTGAGCGAAGGAGTTGGTACATGAGTAGTTTTCCCAGTTAATGGTGGGGTAGTTGAAATCGCCCATTGTTAGGGTGTTTGGTTGAACCCTAATATTTTCCAATACATCAAGAAAAAAGGAGTGAGAATCCTGGAGCATGGTGGGTGATCTGTAGCAAGCTACAATTTGGATTGCAGTTTTGCCCAGAGTTAGTTGCACCTGGATAACCTCAGCTGCATTAAGCTGATCAGCTAGCCTGGAGGTGTGGATATCCTTAATGAATATGGATACACCTCCGCCTTTGGTCTTCCGGTCCAGGTTACATGGCTGAAAAGTGTGGTATGAGTTATAGCCTGGTAGTGCAGGGGTGCTCTCTGGAGCCTTGAACCAGGTCTCAGTCACTGCACAGATATCGATGTTCTCCATTTTAAGGAGTGCCTCGAGTGAGTGCATTTTGAGATTTAGACTTCTGGCATTGAGTAGCATCACCCTCAGTTTTTGCTTGCCTGTTACTGTTACGGTGGTGAATTTGTCATTTGAACCTTGCCTAAAAACGGCACTATAGGGGCAGCAAGAACCTTAGCCAGTATCCGGAATCCCAGGGGTGACAGGTGCAGGCCATCTCTGGCAAAGCATCGTGGTCTGTCGACCATGTCATCCCAGGCAGACAGATACTGGATCCCTTTAGAATGGCACCAGAAGCTTAGCCAATTGTTGAAGTCAATCATTTTGTCCTTGTACTGCGGCATCATTCTGGGTGATGGCAGAATGCTACTCAGGGCTAGGGTCATACCTGCCTCTGGGCTACAAGATCGGAGAGCTCTTCCATGTCTCTTTTCATGTAGTCCAGGGAGGCACATCTCAGGTCATTCACACCAACATGGACAATGATAGAGTCATATTTGTACTTGTTGTGGAGTGACCTGAGTGACGGATCCTGGCACCCGACAGGCAGCTGACAGTAGGTCTTTGTATCCAAAATTGCTCCTAGGAACTGTTTTGTAAAACAGAAAACTAGATCTGAATTATGTTTGTTAGGGGACAATGCCTACATGCCTTTAATATGCCAGTTAGTGGATAGGACTAAGACTATGAGCTGTAGTCCAAAGTTTGATTCCCTCAACCTCCATTTGCTCACTGTATGACTCTGATAAAGTCACTTAACTAGACAGTGCTCCAGAAAAAAATGAAAGTTTGGGCTAAATTCCTCAATGGTCTTATAGAGAGTAAACCTTGTAACAACCAAGGAACCAAGAAGATTTTCTTGAGTGGCAGAGTGCAATCTCTTCAAAGCCTCTTTTTGAATCAGACAGATTTTAACAAACAGACAAATATGAACTCCATTAAGTCTCAGGAGTGTCAGTGCTGGCATAAGACATTTTGTAAAACCCTGGATGCATTTTAAAAGACAGTAGGTAAGCAAGTAAATTGAAACTGTGAGTTTTCAACCCTAAACTTCAGAAATTTTCTACAGAACGTCCAAGGCGGAATATAAAAACAGGCATCCTGGACATCCAGACTCACAACAAAGGAATTTTCTTGCAAGAGCAGCAAAAGGATTTGAGTCTTATCTTCTTAAACCTTTCTCCTTTTTTGTAAGTATGTTAATTTTTGACAGATGATTCTCTGTTGTTTTTTTCCTCAGAAATACAGACAGAGCTATTTGAACACCTCTAACTAAGGAACGTGAAATATCACCACCAGGTGCTCGGCCGCTATTAACACCACCCCACAGGGACTTGAATTGCTTCCAGGAAACTGAATATATAGCAGAGCTGTTAAACAGCTTGCACCACAGAGTATAAAATATCACCACAAGGTCTTCAGCTACCATAAACACTGCCCCACAGGAACTTAATTACTTTCAGGAGACTAAAAAACAAATAACTGCCAATATAATTGAAACAAGATTTAATGTTCGATTTAAGCACTTTCATCCCTACACATTAAACAGGACTTTATCAGAGATAAAACCAGCAATAAATCACTTATTAGAAATTTCTATAACACCCATTTTGAAGATGAAATCTACACGTTTTTAGATAAAATGTTTAATCTTTTATGCTCTTATTTTTATTATTTAAGTGTTGGTTTGTATAGCTTTAAGAAGGAGTTTGTATTAGAAGTGGAATTTTATATAAGCAAATGACTATTACTGATTTTATCTATGATGAAGTCCCATTTAATGTGTAGGGACAAAAGTGTTTAGATCAAACATAAAATCTTGTATCAATTATACTGGCAGTTATTTGTTTTTTTTTTCAGTCTCTAAGAAGTAATTTAGTTCTTGTTTTGTGGTGTTTACTGCAGCTGAGGACCTTGTGGTGATATTTTACACTCTGTGGAGCGTGCTGTTTAACAGCTCTGCTATATATTCAGTTTCCTGGAAGTAATTCAAGTCCCTGTGGGGCAGTCTTAACAGTGGCCAAGCACCTGGTGGTGATTTTTCCTCTGAAATGAAGAAAATCCTTCAGAAAAACTCCATTCCATGTTCTGCCTCTGGAACTACTTCTATGCCTAGTAACACAGACGGTCAATCAGTGGCACGGCCAAGGGAATGTGTTGTTTTGCGGCAAAAATATTGGGGCATAGTGCTGGTCAACTGTAAAACTCTGTTTAGCACCATCTATCACTAGCTCTTTTTCTTTCTGGTCTGATATCATTAAATACTATTATCATATGTAAAGGGAAAAGCTGCCTCCTATTCCACTGTATTGGCTTGGGTTGGGGATGAATACTAATGAAACTTGATTTCTAAATGTGATGGGAAGAATCTGCCTTCGTGACAAAGAGCACTGTGTTCTTGCTGCTGCTTTTTCCCTCATCATCTCCATACCTGTTGTTTCCTTTTAACGTACCTCTTATTCTATGAATCCTGTTCTCAAGATTGATTTATGACCAATGCCCAGTCATTAGAGGGAGATTGCAAACATTCTGCATTGTTTTCCCATTTTCTATAGTTGCTGTACAACTTTATAAGATGGTGTTACTAAGAAACTGAATGCTTTCTCAAGAGGTACATTTAGAATCCTGTCTTTTTTATAATCAGAAAAAGAGCAGATGTGTAGCCATACGTTCCAGTTGGGAGGGTGGCCTAATGGTTAAGGTGTTTGCCTTACAACCACAAGGTGCAGGGTTTGAGTCTCACAAGGGATAATTGGCTAGGCTTAAAATGGCTCGCAAGGGCAGTTAGCTTAGTACTAACCTATGAATACTATAAATAAATGCAGAAGTCTGAAAATAGTCACAAGTCTTTTACTAGTTTATATTCATATTTAGTCATATATGATCCAACTTTAGTTGATATTTGAGTTAGTTTGGACATTTTTCCATGAATGAGACATCTAAAGTTTACTTGGAAAAATCATCAATCTGTTTTAAACAACAGCTAATGCTGTACCATATAGTTCTAGTAATATATGTCTCTCAACCCTAATGGAGGTGAGAGCTGAAGTATAGTGTGTTTACCAAGCAAGTCAATGACCCTGCTTTCTTAGTCTGATGGTAATGATATTGGTGCAATGTTGACACCTGACCCACAAAGGAACTTTAACTCTGGGTCAGCTACCAGGTTTTCATAAATGTAAGTGTGGTACTCATGTACACCATAAAATCTGTCATTTTTTTAAGAGCAGGTCACGTGGCATCAGTTTAATTTCCACTTCAATGGAAATGTTATGATACTAATAATAAGAGGTGAAATAGTTAGAGGCTTAGGCTGATCAGATTTAAGTTTTACACATCTTTGTTTAGGAGAAAAAATATTCTTGCAAGAACACTTAAGTTGGCCCTTCACTAATTTAACTATACCAGCAAAGGAGAGATCCTCTGCAAGGGAACCTGTGAATATAGAACCCTCATCAATGTCATCTGTATCTTTTAGGAAGAGCATCTGATCAAAACACATTTGCTCATATCTTCTTCTTCTTCAACAGTTTCTAATGAGGGGGTGTGTCCTCCTTCTATACTTTTTCATTGGTTTACCTGAAGGAGAAGGATTTACTTCTAACTAGACTGCAGACAACCTGCTATGGCAAGTCAAAGTACTCCTGTTATACACTTTACGTATAACTCAGGTCTTTCTGATACATTGTCAAATGATCACTGACCCTCAGATATCTAAACCTCTAGTTTCCTAATCACAAAGTTCAGTTCCTATTTGGACTTTTGAGAATAACTCTGAAAAGAAGCACAATAAAAATAGATGTTGTGACGATGTGAGGTAATGCCAGCTATGCCTGACAGAGTAGGGCAGTGCATGTGTAACATATGCAAGCATAGCTAGCTGGAGTTTTGTAAAGAATGATATGTCATTTGTATATCAAACTGATTTGTACAGGTGTTCATGATGAAAATGTATTTGTAAAGTTGCTTGTGTTAAAAAGGTGTACTAACAGTGGGTTCTGCTGGATAGAAAAGAAATACACCTGTATGTTAGACTGTATTGTAACTGTTGAAATGAATATATTGTAACAGAGGATACTGGAATAGCTAACTTTGAAAACTAGTCTGAAATTAAATTACCTGGTTTAGGCCATAAAGATTGTATCTTACAGTTCTGATTGCAGACAGAGACAAAATATCTATGGAAATCAGGACTAGAAATCTGGCTGGCTTTGTGGGTGTTCTGGTAGCAGTGGAACTTCCTTATAGTCTGGGCAATCGATGCCAACCTTTCCCAGGTGTGTGTGTGTGTGTGTGTGTGTGTGTGTGTGTGTGTGTGTGTGTGTGTGTGTGTGTGTGTGTGTGTGTGTGTGAAAATCAAATCTCAAAGAGTGTGTGCGTGTGTGTCAGCTCTTTGAAACCAGGACACAAAGCACTGATTTCTCAGTGGGGAGTAGCGCCAGGATGGGTCTTCTCTGTGTGCTCTTAAAGGAAATTGTGCTTGGTGCAGAGAGCTGCATCTGGAAATACTGTATGTATCCGTTTTGTGTTCCTAGTGAACGTCCCTCACAGGTGTCCGTGGTGAGGATTGAGACTCCTTGATTACTGGCCCAAAGGAGGGACATCTCAGATATCTACAGAACTAAAATTGCTGGAGTGTCAAAATTCAACATGGGCATCTTGGGATAGATATCCGGGGGGGGGTCTTCTTTTTTTCAAAAATGTTTAACATCTTCTTGTGTTCATGAGTAGAGACAAACAAAGTCAATACTGTCTCTTCTCCATTTTTTTTTTTTTTTTTTGCTTAAAATTGTGTACTAGTTGGAAAGTAAAGAAACTCGAGAAGGCTTCACCAAGAGAAATGGGTTAAAAAAAAAACAGAATATAAAATTAAACCACAAAGTGGCACCATGCTGAGTACCTGTGTCAGATCCAGTATGTTCAGTTATCTTAATGTCATTGTCAGTGGTGCAACAGGTCGCATGCTTCACCTTTGTTGCTGAAGGCTGTGGGTTCTATTCCCACACCAGGTAGAATGATTGTTGACACTTCAGTACAGCATAAGGGGAGTGCTGCACTCCTGGGTGTCCTTTCCTTTCAATGAGATGTTAAACTAAGGTCCCATCTGCTTGAGTTGGTGGTAGCATTGATGTTTATAAAATATTCCATAGCACCTATTGGAAAGAGTAATGTAAGTCCCTGGATTCCCTGCCCAAATTTCACCTTTAGGGGGGCATCTGATCAAAATACATTTGGCCATATCATTTTCCTCACCAGTTTCTAATGAGCGGGGTGTGTCCTCCTTCTTCTCTTTTTTGTGTCTTTCCCTGAAGCAGAAAGTTTTTCTTCTAACTAGACTGCAGACAACCTGCTACGATGAGTCAAAGTCCTCCTGTGTTATACAAGTCTAGTCTACAAACACATGTGCTTCTGATACATTGTCAGCTGATGCCTGATCCTCATATGTCTGAACCTCTAGTGTCCTAATCAAAAAGTTCAGTTCCTGTTTAGGCATCTGATGTCAATTTCCTAGATTCCCCAATCAAGGCCGTCAGAGAATAATTATGAAAGAAATCAAAAGAAAAATAGATGCCTCGAGAACCATAATTAACAGTGTCAAAATCCAACCTGGACATCGTCTAATAGATGTCGTGGAAGGGGGACATTCTTTTTTCAAAAATGTTTAATATTTTCTTAAAACTGTTTAAACTTGTGTTCATCACTAGTGACAGTCACAGTCAACATTGTCTCTGCTCCCATAATTTCTTTATATTTTGTCCTAGCTGGTAGAGTAGAAGAACTTAAGAAGGCTTCATCAAGAGGAATGGGTAAAAAGCAAGAATACAGGATCAAACCACCAAGTAGAACCACACTGAGTACCTGTGGCCTGCTGTTTTAGCAGATTCAGTAGGATCTGTTGTCCTAATGGCAAGTGTCAGTGGTGCAACAGGAAGCACACTTGCCTTGGGTGTAGAAAGCTTTGGGTTCCCACACCAGGAAGATAGATTGCTGACACAACACTACAACAAAATGGGAGTGTTGCACTCTTGAGTGTGCCATCCTTTAGAGGAGATGTTAAACCAAGGCCTCATCTGCTTGAGTTGGTGGTACCACAGGTGGATGTAAAAGATCCCACAGCACCTATCAAATAGAGTACGGGAGGTTCCCTGATTCCATGCCCAAATTTCCTCTTTAAGAAAGGCATCTGAACAAAATACATTTGCTCATATCTTCTTCCTTGCCAGTTTCCAGTGAAGGGGCATTCCCTCCTTCTTTTCTTTTTTGTAGTTTTGCTTCTAACTAGACTACATACAACCTGCTAAGGCTAGTCAAAGTATTCCTGTATTGTACGATTCTAGTCTACAAATACAGGTTCTTCTGATACATTGTCAACTGTTGTGTGAAACTCAGATGATGAATCTGCAGTGTCCTAATCGAAAGGTTCAGTTCCTGTTTGAGCATCTGATGTCAATTTCCTGGTTACCCCCACCAAGACTATCAGAGAATAGCTCTGACAAGAAGCAAATCAAAACTAGATGTCTCCAGAACCAGAAATTACTGGAGTGTCAAAATCCAACCTGGACATCTTTGGCTAGGTATCCAGGGGGAACAGGGGGGTCTTTTTTTTTTTCAAATATTTGTAACATCTTCTTGACTGTTTAAACTTGTATTCATCACTGAAAACAAACAGAGTTGACACTGATTCTGCTTCCTTATTTTTTTTTAATTATGTGTTAACTGGAAAAGTAGAGGAAGTCAGGACGGCATCACCAAGAGAAGTGGGTAAAAAACAGAATACAGGATCAAACCACAATGTGGCACCACACCGAGTACCTGTGGCCTGCTCTTTCAGCAGATTCAGTAGGTCCTACTGTCCTAATTTCAGTGTCAGTGGTGCAACAGGTAACAAACTCATCTTTGGTACAAAAGATTGTGGGTTCTATTCCCACACCAGGTAGAGCTATTGCTAACATTGGAGTTCAACATAAGGAGAATGCTGCATTTCTGAGTGTGCTGTCCTTCAGATGAGATGTTAAAAAGAGGCCCCATCTGCTTGAGTTAGTGATAGCTTAGGTGCATGTAAAAGATCCCAGAGCACCTATCAGAAAAGACTAGGGGAGGTTCCCCAGTTCCCTGTCCAAACTCCACCTTTAGGACAGGCATCTGATCAAAATACATTTGCTCATATCATCCTCTCCTTCACCAGTTTCTAATAATTAGGTGTTCCCTCCTTTTTTTATGTTGTGGCTTCCTCAGAAGCAGAATGTTTTCCTTCTAACTAGACTGCAGACAGCCTGCTACAGTGAGTCAAAGTCTTCCTGTGTTATACAAATCTAGTCTACAAACACATGTACTTCTGATACATTGTCAGCTGATGCCTGATCCTCAGAAGTCTGAATCTCTAGTGTCCTAATCAAAAGGTTCAGTTCCTGTTTAGGCATCTGATGTCAATTTCCTAGATTCCCCCACCAAGGCCATCAGAGAATAATTATGAAAGGAAGCAAAAGAAAAATAGATGCCTCCAGAACCAAAATTAACAGAGTGTCAAAATCCATCCTGGACATTGTCTAATAGATGTCCTGAAAGGGGGACTTTCTTTTTTTCAAAAATGTTTAATATCTTCTTAAAACTGTTTAAACTTGTGTTCATCACTAGAGACAGTCATCATTGTCTCTGCTCCCTTAATTTCTTTATTTTTTTTTCCCAAAGAGCTGAGGAGTCATCATGGATTGGCTGCTATAGAAGTTGATGCACCAATCAGCTTTCTGAAGTCTACTGAAGTTTTTTTTTTTTTCAGTCTTCAGTCGAAAAGCCGGGGGGAACATTTTGGATTGGCTGCTGTAGAAGCTCATGTACCAATAATCTGAAATCCCTTTTTTCAATGGGACAGTACATCGTGGACTGGCACAGGGTACAGGATGAGCTACATCTCTGGTTGTGGAAACACCTGTGACTCTACACATTAGCTGTGCAAAGTTAGCACTTCAGTCCTAAGGACTGGTGATTGTTCTGTGGTAAATAACCCTAGCTATTGTGTACTATGTCCAGCATCTCTGACCCTAAAGTTTATGTTTGTGGTATTATCAGTTTGGTGTTTGTGTGTTGTGTTCATTCTGTGGGATAAACTAAAGCTACAGAGGGAAAAATGAAAGCTACAGTGTTCAGCCCCAAGCAACTTTTCTACAGTGTACTCAAGTGACCTATATAGCATGAGGAATTTTAACTACAGAGTAGTTCTTTGAAAGTATCACTAAGTTGTACAATATAGGATAAATCTGTCTTTCCACTAAGTACTGCCAGATTAACCATGATCTAATTTAACTTTAGAATATCAGTCTAAATACTTCATCCATAAATCTTCATGTTCTGCTGCAGTAGTCTCCCCAACTCCTGAGTACTATGACCAGACATAGTTATTCACCTTATGTCAACATGGCTCAGCAGTTTGCTTTCACCCCATCTGTGCTCAGTCTGATCATATTAGGTGTTCTAAGGCAGTGTAGTAACTACCTTATGATTGATGACTGTTCATTGCTTCTCCCATTTGATAATACAACCTGAAAAGGATGCAAATATTTAAAAACCATAGAGGCAAATCTCTTGCATCAGCTCACTATCTGTGAGTATCATACCTCCACATCACCACAGCAATCCCATCACACCATTAGACACATAATGTATGTTGTGGCTGTAAATAAAACATTGTCAAAGCCTCCTAGAACACACTCTAATAGAACTCTGCCTCCAGCACACAGGGTAATACCTGCATCCCCTCCACTGAGTCATACTGCAAATCCATACAGCTTACCCAGGAATCACCAGGAAAGCAGGTCTAAGTCCATAAGGCCCACTGTCTGCTTCCACACAGGGCAATGTTCTAGTAGTGGCTGACTATAAAGGTAGGCATAAAGATCCCATATGCACCAGAATGGGCAAGAACACAGTGTCTGGTGCCAAGTCTGTAATGTCACAAGGGCCCAAAGGTTCCTTAAACTGGACTAATATGGCTACAACTTAATGGTGGCCTATCTGGCCATGAATGACCCAGACAGACATATAAGATGATACTCACCATTTATGGCTTAGAGATTGGAAGGATGCTGATCTTGAATAGTATCTTGCCTTCACCAACAGTGATGCCTAGACACTAAGACAAGCGAGCTGATTTAAAGATGGCTAAGTAGCTGCTGTTATTCTAAGGGAATCCAGTATGTGTTGGCCTGGAATGAGACAGTAGAGAATACTTCCTCTTTCACCAGGGATGGCTTAAACCTGTTGTGCCAAAACTCCCATATGCTGCTAAAGTTTTTGCTGTTCCCATATTACCTTTGTTTAGGCAGAGCCCTCCTACTGGACTTTCCATTACAGCAAACTAAAACTCAAATTCAGACGACACTGTGGTGACACCTGTCAATGCTAGGAATTTAAATAGAAAGATGCCAGAATTTGAGGCCCTCCTGCAACTAAAACGCATTTATATTTGTATAGTTACTGTGACATGGTTTCAGTATAATGACTGGAGGCCCTCTGGAACAGGCTTTAGCACCTATCCTGTCTTTAAGCCCTTGAGTAATAGCGGTGGGGGAGCCTGTTTTTGTCAGAAACATAATCAACTCATATCTAATATTCCATGAGTCTAACTTAGAACTTCTGAATATCCAAATCACCCTTAACAAAGCCAGCTATTACTTTATTACTAGCTGCAAAGCACTGAAACAGCTACATAGAAAAGTTAGGAAGTAACAGCCAGAGAAACTGAGACAAAATTAAGAAGGGCTTCTAACTGAAAAAAAAAACAGGTCTGCATGCAGATAATAACATCTGGTTAAAGCTATTAGAATATTTGCATAAATGTACTTATTTATTTGAGCTTGTTTACCTGGGCAGTTCACTGATAACAACAGACCATTTGCAGCCAAGGCACAGCCCAAATAACTGAGACTTAGCCCTGAATAAAAATTATTTACATGCACATTCCAAACAGACACCAAACTGGTTAACAACAGGAAAAAACTCACTTCCTTACAAGTGAACTTGCAAGCCATTCTAAGAACTATAGACAACTTGCCTTCTGGCAATATATATATATATATTATATTCTGAACATTATGCAGACAGAGATTATAAACATTTAGAAAAAATATTCTGGGAAACAGAACAAAAAAGTAATAAAAGAAAAATCATATACAACAAAAAAAGTAATCTATTGTCAAAGCCATAACAGAGAGCTACAAAAGGGACTAATCCAAATGTGGCATGGATACATTTCAAAAAAGCATTCAACAACATCCCACATTACTGGATTATGGAATACTTACAGATGCATAAGATACGTCCCATACTGATCAAATGCATTATGTTGGCTATGAAACAGTGGTAAACCAATTAAACCACTTTACAGATGAGTCATGATAAAAAGCATGTAGTAGCATAGTAATAAAAATTCAAAGGAGGATATTCCAGGGTGAATCTTTGTCACCACTGGCATCTTGCCCTTCAACCATTAAGCTGTTTATGTAATAGACTAGACTTTGGTTACAGCTTAACCTCGAGAAGCCAACCTTGTTTTGTGGGTAATTTTAAATTGTATAGCTCACCAGACAAAGTTCCTGAAGCACCACTACAAATGGTTATAACTTTCTCAGATGATATAAGAATGACATTTGGTCTCAATAAATGTGAAAAAGCAATATTTATTGTAGGAAACCTGCAGCACCAAGAAAATATCAATCTAGGTCAGAATGTGATATAAAGGAACATTAACAGGAGGGTGTGTATAAACATACGGGGATAAATGGAGGGTCTGCAATAAAACATGAACAAACATGAGCAAAGCTTAGTCAAGAATGCTAAAGCTAATATTGAACATCTAGGAATAAAATTCATGCTACAAATCAGTTCACTCTTCCTGTTCTAACTTACAGCTTTTGTGTAATTGACTGCCACCAAGCAACACTAACTCAGTTGAACAAGAAAACAAGAAAAATGCTTCATGTCTATCAAATGATATAATAACAGTGTATGCCAAGACTATATATCCCTCATTCTGAAGGAGGTATAGGCCTCCTCAAAACTGATTACGTATATAGGTCTGAAATTATGGGACTGCATACATATTTGTTGACATCAGCATATCCAAATACAGTCAAAACTCTAAACCATCGGCAAACCCCACACATATGAATCTCCTGCATATTCATAAGTCAAACAGTACCAGAAATACAAGGTCTAGGGACCTGAATTTTGTTTTTCACTTAAACAGAACATGCTGGAGAGATAGATATGTGTCCCAGATAATGCTGCCCTTATGGAAATGCTTCCCATCAATGCAAAGCTGAGTTTGTCTATTACCCATTTTAAGTGAAACCTACACCAGAGGATTTGGGAATAGGAAATTTATACTGCCCTGGCACCCATGTCCTTTATTGACAGAGGTAGCTGATAAATGCCTGACCCAAACTGTCCTGTTTGGATACAGGACATCATTATTCTTTTGGGAAAACTTGGCTAGGCTTAGAAAGGTCTCCTTCACCAACATCCATTAGCCGAGGAACAATCTATGAATCTATAACTGAAGACGAAGTCTTTGCTAAGTTTAACAGACACATTTCAAAAAGGAGCTGAAATGAAAGTCAAACTAGAACTAGCTGACAATCAAGCAGCAATAGAAAGTGTTAAAAAATAAAGGAAAGAATGTTAAGAAAGGGACTAAAAGAAAAAGGTAAGAAAAATGCAAACCCCGCAATTATAATGACAAGTTTACAGACCTCCTGGAACAACCATATGTTGATCAAGATTTGAAGCAGAAATGGTTAAGGACAGATACATTTAAACCAAAAGATGAAAAGCTAATAATGGGGTGCAGACAGGAGCTATGTACATGTTGGTTTTCAAGTCTATAAAAAGTAAGATAAACAGACAAATGCAGGTTCTCTAATACAAAACTAAAAACAGATGCACATCTGGCTGCTGGTTGTGAGACACATGTCTGAGGGACTGTATACTGAAAGGCACAACAGCATAACAAGACTGTTACATTAGGGTTTGTGAAACCACAGCATACAAGAAGTTGAGAAACACTGAAAACCTGAACCACAAAACATTAGTGAAAATAGGTTCATAGGTAGGTACTAGGCTATCTGCCTGAGGGGATTTATAAGCCTAGCCAGAGTGTGTCGGCTTTTGCCACTCCATTGATTAATTAACTGATCCTCTGTCAAGCAGAGCCAATGAAGTGATCCCAAGGGTGTATTTTCTGTTACCCATCCACTCGTCAAGGTTTCTCTTAAAGAGTGTTAGTGAGGGGCTCTGCCTGATGTAATTTGGAATTTTGTTCCAAAGCATGGGGAGTCTCTGTGACAGGAATCTATCCCTCCAGCATGTTCTATTTATTGTTGTGGTGAGGTTTAGCTCACTAGAGCACGTGGCTCACAGTGACTTGGATTTCTTTAGGTGGAGCATGTCCATCAATTCTGAGTTGGACATGGCTTTGTAAGTCAGGCAGAGATCACCTCTGAGTAAGCGATATGCCACTGAGTACAGCCGGAGTTTTTTCAGTCAGGCTGTATAGGACATATGTTTGATGCCAGTAATCCTCTTGGTGAGGAACTTTTGTGGTCTTTTCAGCTGTTGGAAGTGTCTTGTGAGGTACATTCCAAATGGGGTATTGTACACTATGATGGGTCTGATTAGTGACGAGTAGAGGGGCACTATAACCTCTTTATTTCTAGATGCAAACCCTTTAGATATTAGATGGGCCACATAGAAGGATTTCCTAACTATGTTGGCAATATGATTGTCAAAGGAGAGATTACTATCGACCTGGGTCCCCAGATCTCTTATTACCTCTTCTGTATTAAGGGGGCTGCCACCTATGTGGTAATTCGTGGGTGTTTTGTTTTTCCCAAACGGGATGACTATGCATTTTTTGGCATTTAGCTTGAGGCCATGACTTTGACACCAGGTGTCTGTCTCAGTAAGGCCTTTTTGGAGGATGTCTGTGTCAGCTGAAGAGTCAGTTATGGCTCCCAGTTTGCAGTCATTGGCGAACTTGGTTAGCCATAGTCCTCCTGTGTTTGCCTGTACTTCTGAGAAGTATATGCCGAACAGTAGGGGTTCCAGGACCAAGCCTTGTGGAACACCACTTGTGACTGGTTTAGAGTCGGACCTGGAGCCTGCTATTCTTACAGTGTGAGTTCTGTCTGTAAGCCAGTTGGCAACCCATCTTGTGACGTAGGGGTTTATGTTCAGGCTGATGAGTTTTTCTGTAATAGCCGAGTGGGGAATGGTGTTGAAAGCCTTGGCGAGGTCAAGGTAGGCTGTGTGAACCACCTTTCCCTCGTCTATGGCCTTGGTGACTGTCTCGAAGAAGTCAATCAGGTTTAATAGGCATGATCTGCCCTTAAGAAAGCTGAACTGGGTTGGGTCAAGTGTTTTTGGATTCCCAATGCCTTTGTTAATGAGTTCCATGATGATGCACTCCATAGCCTTGCAGACCAGGCTAGTCAGGCTTATGGGGTGATAGTTACCAGGGTCAGTTGTGGCCCCTCCTTTGTGCAGTGGAATAACCATTGCTGTGTGCCATTCTATGGGCAAGTAGCCTGTGGAGAGGCTGAGGTTGAACAGCGTGTTTAGTTGGGGGGTTAGTTCATTCTGTAGTTTGTGCAAAGCGCAGCCTGGGACACCATCTGGCCCCATTGATGCTGTGTTTTTGGCTTTTTAAAGGGCTATTTTCACCTGTGCATCTGTGATTTCCGGGACACTACACTTTTCCGGTATTGTTGTGAGCCTTTTTGGAGGTGAGAGGGGGGTGAAGTTTGCACTGAATTTATCTGCCAGGATGTTGGCAATATCAGTAGGTTCAGTATATTTTGTGCTATTTTGCACTAGTTCAGTGCATATCTGTGAGTTGCCACTTAGATTCTTAACATAGCTAAAGAAGGCTTTGTGGTTATCTTTTGAATCCTTGGCTATTTTTCTTTCGAAGTTAGCCTTGGATGATTTTATGAGGGACCTTAGTTTCTTACTGATACTGATCAGGGATGTCTTTCCTTCTTGGGATTTGCTTTTTTTTCTGAACTAGTTTCCTCCATCTATTGTATAGCTTGTTTATGGCAGGGGTCCACCAGACAGGTTTCCTTCTCTTAGAGGAGTGAGTCTTGGTTTTGCTAGGGATGGCATGATCTATGCACCCTTGTAGGTGCTCATAGAGTGCATTTGTAAAGGTTTCTGCATCTTGGGCAGCATTATCCTTTAGCGTGGGGGCTGTGAAACATACCGCCTCTGTCTTAAGTAAGGTGAAGTTTGCTTTAGAAAAGTTTTTTACTGTGGTTTCCTTAGTTGGGGGTGGTGGTGGGGTGTGGACATCCAGAGTGATTAGTTTATGGTCTGATCTAACCAGTGACGGGTTGACCTCTGGTGTGGAACACCTGTCGCCCATGTTGGTGATGACCAGGTCCAATATGTTTTCACCTCTGGTAGGAGAGTTTACCAGCTGATCCAGGGTGTTTGAGTTGATGAATTCCAGGAAGTGCTGTGCCTGGAAGTTTGTACTCGAGTAGTTTTCCCAGTTAATGGTAGGGTAATTGAAATCGCCCAATATCAGGGTGTTCAGTAGGACCTTCATGATTTCCAGTGTCTCTAGAAAGGTGGAGTGGTGGTCCTGGGTCATGGAGGGTGATCTGTAGCAGGCCATAATTTGCATTGCAGATTTGCCCGATGTTAGTTGCACATGGATGATCTCAGAGGTATCATGTTGTGCCACTAACCTGGAGGTGTAGGTATCCTTGATGAATATGGATACACCCCCCCCTTTTGTGTTTTGGTCCATGTTCTGTGGCCAAAACATGTGGTATGAGTTGTAGCTCGGTAGTGCTGGGGTGCTCTCTGGAGCCTTGAACCAGGTTTCAGTTACTGCACAGATGTCGACGTTCTCCATACTGAGGAGTGCTTCGACCTCATGCATTTTGAGATTTAAACTCCTGGTGTTGAGTAGCATAACCCTCAGTTTTTTGTTAATTGTGCTGGTTACAGAGGTGGGTTTGACTTTTGAGCCGTGCCTAAAAAAGGCACTATGGGGGCAGCAAGAGCCTTGGCCAGTATTCAGTAAGCCTAGGAGTGACAGGTGCAAGCCGTCTCTTGCAAAGCAGCGCGGCTTGTCGAGCATGTCATCCCAGGCTGACAGACACTGGATCCTCTTTGAATGACACCAGAAGCTTAGCCATTTGCTGAAATTGATCATTTTTCTTTATACTGAGGTATCATTCTTAGTGAGGGCATGATGCTACTCAGGGTCAGGGTCATACCAGCCTGGGCTACCTGATCAGAGAGCTCTTCCATGTCTCTTTTCATGTAGTCCACGGAGGTACATCTCAGGTCATTCTTACTTACTTCACAATGAAGTTCTGATCACATAAAATCATCCAATACCAACAGTTAAGAAAGTGGAATCAAGAAAACCACTGCAATAGTCATCCAAGAGATAAAAGTAGCATTAGTCATTGAGATACCTACACTCCACAATAGTGCCCGTTTTACAGCAAGCTATAAAGTCATAAAATGCTTGGATCTGCAATATGAAACTAGTGCAATATGGAATAAAGACAGCCAGATAGTTCCAATAGTAGTTGGAGCAACTTGGCGAACAGAAAAATTATTTAATTATTTTCAAGTTTGTTAAATGTGCTACCAAAACATGCAACTTCATATGAACTGCAGAAGGAGGGAATTCTTGCTATTCTGTGGGTGCTGAGGAGAGCACTCTTGGCAAACATCAACAATGGAAGCAGTACTAATTCACTGAACTCTAATCAGGCCTTGACTCTGGAATGGAGTCCAATCCTGTCATGGTATTAGAAATTCAAAATATTTGAGGAAATGAATTCATTATCTGTCCACCCTAAGTATTATTGAAAATTTAGTGAATACACCTCTCTGGTGGAGCTCCCATGTTAATAAACTGTATAATAAAAGAAGGAAAATAATGAAAAGTGTTTGAAGAAATTGCCATCCCCATACCTGGATCTCACCGAAGCATGCAAACAAGGTGGAACACTATCAACACATCTAAAGCAGGAGGCATTTCCAAGATGGCTGTACACTAATCAACAGTCTAAATTCAGCTCCTCCAGTGAGAAAACAGAAACTGAGGGACTAAGGCTAGGAACTCTGTGAATTTTAGTACTGGCTAGTAAGTACACCGCCTGAATGCCAGCAAAGAGGAAACTTAGAGACCTGCGATTTTCTGCTATACCATAGAAACTAGAAGAAACAGACTGCATTAATTTTATGAAGGCACAAATAAGTAGCTGGACTGGTCTTCCACACCAGGATCTGTTCATTGAAAGGGCACATTGTGAACATGTTCCAAATCTTTCATAACAAAGCAACCAAGGCATGTATTAGTAAAGATGTAATCCTACCAGCAAAACAAGTTGTCCCTGACAAAACTGTGGAGACCGTATAGTATTTGTGGGAAATGATTATTCACTGTACACCAGTCAGAAGAGAAACAAATGTATTCCAGCTATCAGGGAATGTTGAGAGGCAGGTGTGAGATTCAACCTGCACTATCCAGCTGCCTTCAGAATATTTTTTTTCCTGGAGGATCAAAGAAATGCTTTGATGCAGAACAGACTATGGTGGAAATACAAATGTTTGGCCAACAAGGGGTTAGCCATCAAACAGCAGAGGACTTTGCTTCTCATTCTTTTGATGATAAGGCTTATAGAGAGACTTTGTCAGTGAAACATTTTCCAATGTTCCAAAGGAAAGTGCTTGGGAGACAGAAAAAAAGCATAGGAGTTGACTAGAAGAATCAGGAGTACCTTGGACATGAACCAGAGTCTGAGGTTGATAGGGATGAATACAAAGAAGACCAGCAACAGTGAAATTATTGAATAAATGTGAGACTATGAAGCATCAATCACATTTGTGAAATATGGCTTTACAAGAAAAACTGGCTGAAATAGACTGTATTTTTGTTGACTTTGTTAAACTTGTTTGGGGACTGACAGGCGCATGCATAACTTCATTTCATTAATGTTTGGAAGAAAACTAAAATAAAAAGAGGGAGAAAGTGGGAAAAAGTAAATGTAAGCAATATAATTTTTGTTCTTAATAGTACTTGTGTATTTGTATAAACATTTTATGACATAAATTGCATGTGATATAGTAAAGCATTTTAGTGATTGTTACATGTGATAAAGATACTGAAATAAACAGGTACTTTTTTTCTTCTCTCTTTTTTAGTTTTAAGAAATGTAGACATTACAATGTAAAAAGAGAATAAATGCTGAACAAAACCCCATTTAATTCAGTAAGTTGTAATATTTGGCTGTTTGGTAGTGGTATAGGATGTAATAGTACACTGATCACAATATATGTAGAACTGAAACGTTTTCTTTTACTTTTTCATAGGTAAATATCTGGATTGATGCCCTTGGCTTAATCTAATGACAAGTTTTTGTGAATACAAGTGGGTTTTAGAAAATGAGAAACCACAATGTAATAAATAGTTTTCTTTAAGCAAATAAATGTTCAGTGCTAGATGAGAAATCTGGAGCTGAAGGCAGCTGTATATTTTGATCTTATGTTTCCATGGAAACAAGCTAACTAAAGGTAAAGGCAATAAATAGGCCTGGACATTAAAAAGATACAAGATCAAACAGATCAGTAAAATAAAGTTTGAAATTATTGGAAATGAATAAGAAATAGCAGTTTTTTCTGGTAACTAAATATGTTAATGCATTTACTAGGACAGTGTATAATTTAAGTTTATTTAAAGATAGCCGGTTAGGGTCGCCACAGCGGATCACCTGTCTGTTTATGATTGGCAGTGGAGTTTTACAGTTTTGAGTTGCCAGCCCAGCGCCCAACCTTCCACAGAAGGCACACACATGCATGCACTCACACCTAGGGCCAATTTAGAGTGTCTAATCCACCTACAGCATGTCTTTGGAATGTGGGAGGAAACCGGAGCACCTGGAGGAAACCCACGCGACCACAGGGAGGACATGCAGAAAGATAAGAAAAGACAGTAATTAGTGTAAATAAGAGCACAAGCTATAACATGTTGCAGCATGGATAAACTTAATATTATGTTAGGTGTTGTTTGTGTCTGTAGTTGTCAGTTTGGGACAATTGTTCCTATCAGGAGGGTTAAATTTCATTACTTGAAGATGTAAATAGTTTTGCATATTTGCTTCAAGTTATGGGGTATTTGTTTTTTTGTTTGTTTGTTTTTTGAGGGTTTAATCACTACATTAAACATGTTATTTTGCAATGTGAATGGCCTCACAAGTACACACAAAAAGGATAGCGCATTGAATTATATTAAGAAATTTAGAGTGCAAATAGCAATGCTACAAAAAACATACTTGGAAAGAAATGAGCATGTGAATATGATAAAGAAAGGATTTCAGAAGGGATATTCAGCAGACCATCACGGACAAAGGAAGAGGTAAGTACTTATGCTAACTGCTAAAGGAGCTCCAATAGTGATAGAAGTGGAATAAAGATAGTTATGGTAGATTTTTGGTAGTAAGGAGCTACTGGCAAGGGAGTAGGATTATGCTAGCATTTATTTATATTCCACCTAAAACTGCTATTATGTAGATTAAGATAAACTTGAGAGAAATAATCAGCTTTCATCAGGGAATATTATTTACAGGTGGGGACTAGAACTTGATTGGCAACAGTGAGTGTGTATCTGGGGGACATAGAAGGGAAAATATGCCATATATCTGGTATGGAAGATGTGACTTCAGTAATAGGAACTCAGAGAAAATGTACATATTATTCCTGAAGGTACAGTAACTGGGCTAGCCTAGACAGCAATTATATTTCATAGGAACATGTGTATTTAATTGAAAGTTTTGATACACATCCAATAACTATTTCAGACCATGTATCAATAACAGTTGAGATAAAAATGCAGGGTAATGAAGTACAAATTAGGCACTGGCACTTCCAAACCTGGCTGTTAAAAAAGTGGAATTTAAGGAATGGACAGTGGAAATTATTTGAGAGTTATTAGGGAAGATATAAATTTCTCCAGAAATTACAGCTATTGAGTGGAATAAAATGAAAGTGGAGTTAAAATAGGGGAGACATAAAAGAAAAACAGATGTGGTTAAGATGCAACAAAAATTATTTAGAGAGGTTGATAATGGTTAAAGTATTGCAGAATAATGAGATCCCACAGGAACAAGAAGAGGGGCACATTCAGCATGCTAAAGAGAAAATAAGGCAATATATGGATAATATGCATGAGTTCAGAAACATTGCTGTTAAACAACTGCCTTGATAATAATTCCAGAGCACAAAAATGTTTAGCACAATAACTTAGGCAACAGAAAGTAGAAAGGGTTGTTGCTAAACTTAGGGAACCTATAATTAGAAAAATTATCAGAGATCCTGTAGATGTATTAGGGATATTTCAGAAATGTTATGAAAATTTGTACAAAGCAGAGGAATGTGTAAATCAATAAAAAAGCATGGATGGAAATATTTATGGAAGACTCAGGTGTACCATGGTTAGAGGTAGATAAAGCTGAACTATTAATAGTTAAGATAAGAGGAGATGAGATAAAAAATGATGTATAATCAATCTGCAGGAAAGTCTCCAGGACTAGATGGTATTCCTCTGGAAGTTTGGAAGCTAGGATGGAACAAAGTATTAAAGATTTGGAAGGTTTATTAATAGTGTTTTAAAAGAAGAGGAAGCGCCAACATCTTAGAAGAAAGCTGTGGTGGCTGTAACACCTAAAGATGGTAAAGGCCCATCAGACCCAGCTTCATATTGGCCCGTTTCAATTTTAAATCATGATTCTGAAGTGTTTATGTCTATAATGGCTAAAAGAATGGCAAAGCTGCTGTCAAAAGTGATAAATATGGCTCAATGTAGTTTTGTGGAGAGGAGAGGCAAACATTTGACATCATTTATAGAACAATGATGATCCAGAGGGAAGCAGAATGTTGTTGGTAGTCTTGATGCGGAGAAAGCATTCAACAGAAAAAGATGTGATTTTATGAGTAGAGCAATGGAAGCATTTGCATTCCCTGATATAATAATATGGTTAATTAGGGTGACATATGAGGGATTGGAGGCAAAAATTAAAGTGGGAGGATTCTTCTCTGATAAGTTATGTCTGAACAGAGGAACTAGGCAGGGGTGTTCTCTTTCTCCTTTATTTGCATTATATTTAGAGCCATTTGCAAAGAAAATAAAGAACTTAGGAATTCAAGGATATAATTGTCATGGCAATGAAAAAAGTTAGTTTTATTTGCAGGCAATATTAATTTTTACCTGACAGTATCAGAAAAGGACATATCAGTGTTGTGGAACATTCTGAGATAGTTTCAAGTCTTTTCAAGATATAAAATTAATGAATACAAAACAAATGCTATAGCTGTAAACTCTGCGCCCACACATGAATTGGTTCAGTAATACAATATTATGTGAATGTGATAAGTATTTAAGATTATGGGTTAAAATTATTCTGTTATGGCTGGTAAGAATATGTGAGAAGAAAGTAAACAAAATATAATACAATACCTGAGAAGGTGGAAGCTGTTATTTATGGATATGGAAAGCAAGATATAAACAGTGAAAATGTTTTTAGTCTCTTTAATTTTGTATACAGTTTGGGCATATTTTTATCAACCAGAAGAAGTTGTGGACAGTAATTAATTAATTAATTAATTAAGAGTTGAAGGACTTAATCTGGGAGGGAAAAAGAGCAAGCGTCAAGTGGGACAAGCTGGTCCTTCCAATAGATCAAGGTGGTTTGGATTACCTGATTTGAAGGGATATTTTAGAGCTGCACAGTTAAGGTTCACATTTATTTATTTACTTACTTACTTACTTATTTATTTGACATTTGTTGCCTGGGATAGTCCAACTGGACTATTCACTATTTTCAGCAGAGACCCAGGGATAAAAGCTCCACAGTACAGCTGAGCAAGAAAATTACGTGATAAAGTAATGTACAATACAAAAATCAATCAAATTTTCCAATGACAATTAATCAAAATATCCATAACAGTATAAGTAAGAGAAAAACATTAACAGCAAAAGAGACATTTATACAATGTAGTAAAGTTCTGCCTTTGTGTATAGGTAAGGTATGGAATTTTTTCCAGAGAGTTGTGACAGTGGATTCTCTAACTGAGCAATTTATGAGGCTGGAGACAGGATATGCTATAGATTTAGCAGCAGCCTTTAGCAGCTTTAGGAAGAGAGATGGCAATTTATCAGCTGATGGGGAGCATGGCTTAAGTTTGAGGAGGAGATTATTGATGTAGCTGGTAGGAGCTGGGCTTGGTGAGAAGGTGGAGTTTTGTAGTTGGGGAATGCTAGGGGGTGTGGGATTGGTTGGACTGGAAATCTGCATGCGATTACTGATGGTGTCAATGAAGTAAGAACTGAAAATGGATGCAGTTTCTTGGGGTGTGTTATTGGGGCAGGGGCTGGGAGTTGAGGCAATCCCTGGGTGGATAATTTGGGTGACAGTATTCCAGAAGTTTTGGGGGGTAAAAGTTCTTTTTATCACTGTTTATGTACTTTTTGGTCAGATTCTGGAGTTTCCAATATTTTTGGTAGTTTGTGAGAGATTTGGTCTTAGTTCAGAGTTTCCAGGCAGAATCTCAATTTTGGATAAGAGACTGAGTAGAGATGGTGAGTCAAGGTGAACATAGAGATTTGACTCTAACAGTTCTGGGAGGGGCAAGTGAGTACAGTGTATTAAGGAAGATGGAGATGAGTTGGAGAACAGCTTCATCAGGAGGTAGGACTGAGAGGTAGGGCCAGTCTATAGCTAAGAGAGAATGGTTAACTGTCTCAGAGTTGAAGTTAGTTAGCTTTTGGGATTCCTTAAATTTATGAGGTCAAGTGAAGTGGGGGAGAATCCTAGGATGTGTATTGGGCAATGGTCGCTAATGGAGACAGGTAGGGATTCAGGGTGGTGATAGAGGTTAGGATTAGAGACAAGAATCCAGTCGATGGTAGAAATGGAATTAGTGGGTTTATGAAGAAAAGTGGGAAAAGAAATAAGTTGGGTTGGCCATATAGGTTGATGCTGGTGGCAGGGGAGTTAGAGCAGAATGTTAGCCAATTGATGTTCAAGAGAAAAACGAGTTGAATGGTAGGAGAAAGCTGAAATAAGTAAATACGAGTAACGTAATGCTAAAGCAACTAAAAACTTTAATATGGTAAGTGCTTTCAGTGGTAATAATATTCCACCTTCTTCAGACCCAGAACAACATAACAATGATACTTATATAGCTTGTAGTTAATTGTCAATTAGTCATTCAATCAACCAATAAAAATAAAACCATAAAAAAACAATATTTAAACAGTAGAAAACCTGCTCTAAAAAGTTACAATGTTAAATACGTAATAGTCAATTTATAAATAACATTAAATATATATGTATATGATTTTCAGTAGTTTTTTTGGTTTTCTTGGTTTTTTGTTAGCCAATTGATGTTGACATTTATTATTTATTTTATTTTATTTTACATTTATTTACCGGGAAAGTCTGACTGGACACATGTCCTTTTTCACCAGAGGCCCGGGGAGAAAAGCTCCAATTTAACAGATAATACACACAAGGAATAATATGTATACAGATAATAAAAACAGGAATCACAACATAACATAAATTCACACAAGATATTCTAAGTATACATTTCTGAAAAGACATTTGGGAATGCCCTAGTATTGTATTTTTAAGAATTTTAGTATATAATTCTGTAAAAATACAATTCTGTAAAGAGTTTTGAGAATGTACTAGCAGTATATTATAAAACAGTTAGCAGAATATTCAATAAATAAGTCAACTGGGATGGAAGAAAAATGTCAACATTATATCTCAGTGTAGAAATACAGTACATATGCTTTTTTATTGTTTATGTTAACTGTAGCTTTGTATAATGTCAGAAGAGTGAATAGAAATAGAAATGTAAGAAGAGAATTTAACTAGAGGAAGTGATTGATGCCTAGCTATTTTATCAGCCAGGGGTAGAGCATGGACATATCCATTTACTAACCAGATGTATTTTTTTAGTGAGGGGTTACATAATGTATGGGATGATAGAGAGGTGAGAGTGTGTGGTAGGGCATTCCAGAGTTTACCTAGTATGGGTTGATTTGGTATATTGTCAGACATCCAGTGGAGAATCTGTTCTAATAATGGTATGTTATCTCCTGGGGGTATGTAGATGACAACTATGGTTAGGGTTTTATGGTCATTAAGTTTGTAATTGGCAATAATGATTTCTGCTGGGTGAAAGGAGGAGGGGTTGGTTGGAGGAGGATAGGGTTAGGAGGTCTGAGTACATAATGGCAACGCCTCCACCTTTTTTTATGTGTTCTATCAAGACATAGAATATTGTATCCTGGAGGAGCAGTTCATTGTCAGTGTTATGTGATTTGAGTCATGTTTCAGAGACAGTAACTATGTTGGGGAGTACTGGGCTATCCAAGAGTGGAATTCAGTTATCTTATTCAGGATGCTGTGGATGTTGATAGAGTAAAAGGAAAGATGTTTGGGAATATGATCAGGTGTATGCAGGGGATTTTGTGAAGTAGAGGTAGGAGTTGATAGGTTGAAGTGTGGGCCGGAGTTGGGGTGAATGTCACCAGAGAGTTGTAGGGTGTTGCAGGGGTGGTGGAGAAATGATATAAAGGTGTAAGGAGGGTTACATTTTTGTTTGATTCTATAATGTGGAGATATCTTTGATGGCAATTTGATTTTGGGGAGAGTGAATTCAGTACTGGAGATGAGTGAGGGTGATATGGGAGAGGAATAGTGGCTATAAAAGTGTGTAGTGTAGTGAGAGGAGACTGGAGTGCTGGGGTGTAGGGTAAGCTGTGTGTGAAATGAGGTGAGGTTAGATAGGAGTAAAAGAAGAGAGGATGAGAGAAGGGGAAGAACAAAGGAGGAGAGCAGAGGAAGGAACATATTGGAGGATAATGAGGGGGTGGAGACAGTGTGGCTAAGGGAAGGCCTGTGGGAGTAGTATGTGTGAGGGGGGAGGGGACTAGTGAGTATGGCTGGGTGGTGTAAAGTATTATGCGGAGAGAGAGGTGGGAGGGGTTTAGATGGGTGAGGCAGGGCCTGATTGTTTGGGTTTACATAACACAAGTAGAAAGCTATAATTCAAAGCAGAAAGGGATGATGAAGCAAGGGAAAACTCAAGAAATAAGGAGACAGTCGGATTTTAAATGTAGATCCTTAAGGAGAATAACAACAGCCATGCAGAATATTATATTTATAAAGTAGCAGAACATATTCTAAGAACTAAGCCAACCTGATAATGGAGAAAGGAGATTCTAATGATTGGGATGATTGCAATAAGGAGTACAGAGAACAGGCAAGATGGGCCTGGAATTTACTGGAGAAAACTGGCAAAAGAACCAAGGAATTGGGAGCAAGTAACTAATGAGATGAAGGTAACAGAGTAGGAAGAGGCCAAGAAGACATTTGGAATGCAGGCTAGAGACTGCATTCCCTTTCAGGAATTGATATCAGAGTAGAGGCAAAGAAAAAAGTTTAGGGAAACCCTAAGTGAAAGACCTGCTCTGGTACAGTTTTTAGTTGAATCTAGAACAAAAGCTACTGTTAAAAAAAGGGATAATTAGTAGACCATATAAAATATTGCACAATAACTGTAGGAATCAATTAGAGGAGGTTAGAAAATATTGGTAAGAGAGACTGGATAAGCAATTCACAAGGAAACAATGGAAGAGCACAAGCATGGCTCCCAAATATGCAATAAAACCTAGAATATTTAGAATTTTTGCTTGGAAGTGTTTGCAAGTGCTGAGTATTGTAATAGAGATAAAAGAACTGGCCCTGGGATCTTTAGAAAAGATCAGGAGTAAATTACATAGAAGAAAATGGAAATTGTGGGAACAATACATGCAGAATAATATTTTGGAGGGTAATGAGTGTTAAGGGATGGCAGGAATTGATCAGTTTATTTAATATATTGATGATAATTGTATATAAAAAATATATGTGATGTATAATGTTTGCAACTGTGAATGTTAACGTGGTTTGTGTTTTTTTGTATAAATGTATGCTTGACTATGTCTTAAGTGACAATTCAATAAAGATGGTGAAAAAATAGAGTATAGGCCAAATATTGTTACAGATATCAAAAGGAACCTCAAATCTTTCTTTAGTTATGTCCAGAAATTAAGGAATAATGTCCAATAACGCACTGATCTCATCCTTAATAATATCACACATTCCATTCCCAAGGATATAGCCAATATATTATTAAAAAATAATGTTACCTTTACTGCACCTACCCAGCTTGATATCCCAGTATCCTTGAAATCACCTTGTAACAAGTCTTAGAATCCCTGTCAAAATCTAAAAATAATACTTCCACAGGACCAGGCAACATAATAGGCTACACTCTCATCAGTACGTAGTATCTGAGACTCTACTTAAACTGTTCACCCTCAACTTATTCACAGGATTCGTGTCTGATGTTTTGTGAATAACCATTGTAACTCTATTCCACAGAACTATAGTTAGGTCATTTAGCACTCTGTACAAAGTTCCCAGACTTTTTAAGCCTCTCCTTAACTCAAAGTTGAGAAGCACAAACAAATCTTTCAGAGTTAAGGAACAAATAAAAAAGCTCTTCTGTGCTCCTGTTAGCAAGAAACTATTTTCTACAACTTTAGTAAGTAGCTTTCTACAATTACTACAACACACTCATACACTGAGTACTTCAGCTGTGACCACAAATTCAGAATTGGCATTTATTTATGTATCCACTGTATCCTCACAGCTTCATAAATCAATGGTGGCACTAAGTTCCTGCACCATAAGCACCTGCCAATTGCCCCCGCCCAACAGCTTGCAGCTGGAGCAATGGGCGCCTTTGCCACACCTTAATTATGACACTTTTCCTACCTACATAGGGCAGATTCTGCAGAGACCTGGGTAATTATACACCCATCAGCCTTACCAGTCTTCTGTATAAAGCCATGGAATGGATCATAGAAGACTGTATATATGCGGACACAGGCAACTTAAGTGATCTAGACCCCAGCCAATCTGGTTTGGTAAAGGGCATGTCCTGTCTTGAGAACCTAGTAAGATTCTCTAAAAAGATTTCAGATGCAGTGGACAGTGGTCACTTTGTGCTTACTGCTTATTACCATGACCGGGAGAAAGCTTTTGACAGTATCCCCCATGCTGATATTATTGAAAAACTACCCAGATGTAATGCAACTCTCTACATTATCTGATGGCTTACAAATTGGAAATCCAACATATCTCAGGTTGTGAAAGCAGCTAGTACCTTGTTAGAACATAACATTTTAACTAGTGAGGTACCATATGGATCAGAGGTGGGCTCTCTCTTGTTTAGTATCTGTTTTTTAGACATCCAAGTCAATTTCCCAAAAGTACAGTTAATTAAGTTTCCTGATGACTGCAAGCTAAATATTATATTCTCTGCCATTGATACTAAACAGCTCCAGCAAAGGCTGGAATATGCATGTATCTGCTGTACTGAAAATGGTCTCCAGTTAGGCTATCTAGCATTCCTTACATTTATGTGCAGTGTAATCACATTCTCCCAAGTCAAATATGCTAAACAGTATTCTTCTTCCTGCAAGTACAGTCAAAAGTGACCTGGCTACTTATGTGGGCAAGTCCCTCTCTTTTGACCATCATATTTCCATCATAGTCAGGAAATCCCTCAGTCTGTCCCAGTTAATTTCCAAGGGAGTATCTTCAAAGTTCAAAGGAGTCATTCTATCACTGCAGTCTTTATCAGACACATCATTACATTTCAGTGCTGCCTTTGATCCATTATCAAATTATATTATTATATATGTTATGTTCACATGCATATCTAGTACTTTTTCTATGTTGCTATATTCTTATGTACCCTTAATCAGTCAGGCCATAAACAAAGCGATGCTGTTTGGAACATATCATGCCTTGTAAGTTTCCAGCAGGTGGTGATACCTGTATTCCTTTGTGGTACATCACCTACAGCAACTCAAATACCTTGGGACTTTCTGCATTTGTCATACTATTTGGCTTTTTTTCTAGTGAGAATAGAAAACTGATGATGTTCTGGGTATTTTTCTTGATCCATGCTCAATTTACAGTTGTTTTTTTTTTTCTGATTTTAAGTGTAGTTTTAAATTGTACTACATAGGAGCAGAACTGTAGCTAGGTCATATGGTGCCTTGTGCAGTTCCCTAAACTGGCCCTCAACTCAAAGTCTACTTTTGAACACCAAAAAATGCCCTTCTGCTCTCCTATAGTTGTTGCAAACTGCTTCCTGAAACTGTAGCAAACAACTTGTTAAAGTTATTGCAACACACTCACACAAAGAGTACTTCTTCCGTGACCAGAAATTCAGTATCAGCATTCATTTTTGAAACCTTGATAGTCTCATGTTTCATGAATCAATGCCAGTACTGTATTCATGAGGATCCCTATCACAACACCGACATGCCACAAAGCCGACACCCAAAACACTGACACCAAAAGACCGAAAACGCACAAAACTGACAACTCACAAAACCGAACACCATAACACCGACACCCAAAACACTGACACACAAAACGTAAACTACACATTACACACAACTATACATGCACTAACCGTAACCCAAACCCTAACCCTAAGGTCCGACACTACCGCACATTTACCCTACCCGCACCCTAACCCTAACTCACTTAACCCGCCACTAAACCTAAAGTCCGTCACTATCGCACACTTACCCTACCCGCACCCTAACCCTAACTCACTTAACCCGCCCTTAAACCTAAACTCCATCACTATCGCACACTTATCTTACCCGCACCCTAAGTCCGACACTACCGCACACTCACCTTTCCCGCACCCTAACCCTAAATCCCTCACTATCTCACACTTACCTGTCTGCTCCCTAACGCTAAATCCCTCACTATCGTACACTTACCGAGTCGCGCTCACACGTTGCCCATCTCGGTGTTTTGGCTGTCGGGATTTCACCTTGTCGATCATCTGTCTCGTCGGTCTTCTGGAGTCGGTCTTCTGAGCATCGGTGTTTTGGTGTGTCGATCAAGTCAAGGGGAACCATTCATGCACATTTGGCACTTACTGATTGCATCCACTGACAGCTTGCCCTAGAGGCAACTAACTCCTTCAACCTACTCTAATTACAGCTCTTCATAGCAAGACCCGCTGCTCCATTCATCTGGGCTGCTCTGTGCTGCATATCCGTATTACACATTGCTACGTATGGTTTGACCACTTCTAAACAGATTTGTCCTTCCTGAAGTATGTGTAACATCCAGAAGCATAGCACTATACACTCACAATTGATTTATTCAAAAGTATTTATAACTGTTATCTAATATTTCCTACAGTCAACTTGGTCCCTCACCTACTTTACATGGCAGCTAAGGGTTTCTATGGGTATCACAACTTGGCTCTATTTTGTGCTGAGTTTCACATTGCTGCTGATGTTGTTTGTATGGCTATCAGCCTCTCAGCACCAGAATTAAGTACAAAGCCAAAATGAGTCAGATACAGAGGACCCAGTTCTGGGACACTTTTTAAAATAAGAGTTCCACTGATTTTGATAAGTTGACAAAATCCCAGTAAACGAGTTAACACATATTTCTGGAAAATGAAAGATGGCTGCAGCTATAATGAATGTGATTTGTTGATTATATTTGGCTGCCTTACTCTCAAAGTGATTTTAGGAAACTCAGAGAAAAAATATTTGCCAAAATCAGGCAATACCTACATAACCTACCTGAAAATCAGAAACAGATGAGAGATATGGTTGTTTGTAGGAAATTCAGTGTGGCTGCAGGTCAGTTGGCCAAATTCTTATTTGATAATAGCTTCTTTCTTCTCCTAGGTTAATTTTTAACTGTCAGCAGTACCTATTGATATCTATGTTTCCCCTTGCTAGTTTTTGACAATAACTACATTTGGCTAAATTCAAGAGTGTTGCAACTAGTTCTGTTAAAATCTTAGAAACAATCATAATGCGACACTCTGGCCTAATGATTCTTTGAAGCATGTGTTTTGTAGCATTCTAGAAGCAAGAGTTATGTAGTACTCAAGCCTACTGACACTATGAAATGCAGGTTTTGTGGCATCCATGCCAACCTCTTCATTCTACTAGTGACAATCAAGCCTTCAAGTGAGTAGTAGCATCTGAGCCATTCTCCAGTCATACTATTAGTGGTATTTGAACCTGCTATTCTAGAGTATACTTTGTGTACTTTTTGCCACCTGCTCACCCCTCATCCTACTATTATTATACTGGATTTGTGAATTGCTCTCTTAGCACTGTAATTGCATACTATTCCAAAGAATAACTGTGTACTACTGTCAGATCTTATTGTGTTTAATTGACACTACTTCTTCAGCCATCACAATATCATTATCCTGAATATGGCTGCAGTGACAAACTACAGGTGTGTGCTAGCCTCAGATTATTTTGTATTATGTAATTTCTTCCCTATAAGTTCAAATAGTTGTTGAATCAGTGTTAGTGCAACTTGCCTTTTTCTAGTACAACTTCTCCACAGGAAAGATTATTTACCCAACACACTTTCTCTACCTAATGACTAAATTGGTTTAATATATCAGTCCTGCCCTCAGTAATTTGACCCACCTGGCAAACATGGAAGCCCAATCTACTTCTACCCCTTCTGATGTCGCCCTCATTGCATTTGCTGTTCTGAGATGGAGTAAGAACTACCGGAGGCTCGCCAACAACCACTCACTACAGGTATGACAGGCCATGTTTTGTGAGAGGTGTAATTATCTATGTAACCTGGAAACCACTCTTTGCACTACACAGAGGGTTTGTAAGTAGCTCACATACTCACCCATGCATCTACATGATCACACTAAATCAGCATAAACTGAGATTGTAAACACATTACTCCCCAAGCATCCAAGAATCAGGACTAATCAGCCTGGACAGTAATCCATAAACAGAACTCTAACAAACTCACATAACTCAGTCTGTCATCAAGCTGCAGACTGCAGACTTTCTGCTGATACTAAGTCTGCATGTCCACGTTGAAGTGCCTCAGTAAAGGGTGACTCTTCACATACAATGGCTCTACTCTTGCAATGCTGGACAAAAACAGGGTAGCAGTTGCCTTTTTGGTGCTAGTATTTGTGACATTGTGACAAGACAGATATGACTATGACCTTGTGGTGGCTCATACAGATGTGAATGACATGAAGCAAGAAACCCAGCAGGATATGCAGAGAGGCATTTTGGGGCTTGCTATGTATTTATCAAATGCAGGTAAGACTGGCCTTGAAATCCTAGCCTCACCCACAATTATACCCAGACACAAAGAGAAGATAATTGGTTAAGTAGCTGCTGTCTTTCTGGGAGATCCAGTATTTGTTAGTTTGGGGAGCGATGGCTAATAACCCAGCTTGTGTCACCAAGGATGTCCCGCACCTTTAATCCCACTGATTCTGCACTCTAGCCAAATCACTTTTTGTCCCTATAGTGCCTTTTTTACATAAAATATTCCTTCTGGACATTCCGACATAACAAAAAGGATTGCTGTAATTTCCAGTCTGGACCACACGTCAAGGCTGCTCTGCTTAATGCCAAAAGTCTTAAGAGCATATTGCTGGATCTTGAGACTCTACTGTAACTTGAACACATCCATATCTGTACTGCAACAAAGATTTGGTTTTAATTTAAAGACAGTAGTACCTCTTGACTGGGTTTCAATGTCTATCCCACATCCAGACTCACTGTAAACTGTAGAGGAGTCAGTATTTATCAAGGACCCAGTTTTCTACGGACAGATTCCCTGTAACCCACAAACAGGACTTAACTGAACTTCAGATTACCCTGAACAAGACAAATGATCAATTCATAGCATTGATGGAGAGACATCAAAGATCTCCGAATGTGCTTACTGAACTACCAATACGATAAAAATACATTCTTATTGAACAGTTTCAGCTATTCATTGATTAGCCTGTACCAAAAAGGATGGGTACATCCAAAGATTCCTAAACTTAGTAACAAATAGTTATCAAGCCCACTAAGGGGTCTAAATCTTCTTGACCTTATCCTTAATAACAATGTGCCAACTTGCACTATTCCTCTAGTATCCCTTATATCTGGTCAAATCTAATCACAGATTGATAATCTGCTTTTCAAAATCTTACCACAAAGACCACCTCTGAATGTTAAGTTATAGTCTTCTCCTCAGCCAAGATATTGCCGACTGCTTCTTCCATCCATGTAACAGATCACAAAGGGAACAGCATTGCTTATGTCAACAAGCACAGATATCTTATTCTTGATCCTTCACTCTCATTTACTGCACATGCAGAAATTATCATTAATAAAGTCCTTGCTCAAGCAAGAAAAACTCTGTTAAAAATCACTCATCTGCTCACTCTAACTGCTCAGTTAGCAATTGTTAAAAATATGCTAATATCTAACCTGGAATATGCCCCCCCCCCTTTCTCATATTGCATTGAGCCCCAAATGCCCATAATATAGATTTGTCCTTTTAGCACACCCCATGATGCACCACTGCAAACTGCCTGAAAAAAACTAAACGGCTACCTGTGCCTAACAGGGCCACTTTCCAAATATGCCACTATACAAAGTATTAAAATAAAGTTACTGCCCACCTCTAAAACGTAAACAAGATTGCCGTTATGGACTCAGAAACACTCAAGGTAACTATCTTGTTCTTGTATGCTCTCCTTTTAAAACTACTGCTAGTGAAAGAGCCTTCTCTAGACTGGGACCTGCTTAGGTTTATAGTTCAAAGGTTCATAGTTATATATTAGGCTAATGACCACAAGGGCCTTTATAAGCCTAGCTGTGCAAGCTAACCTCATTGTGTATCTGTGTATCATGGGCATTTATTAGGGGGGTATGTTAGTTAGGAAGTTTATAGATGTTATCTGTGGGGCTATATTAGTTTGGACATTATATCAGCCTCTTTACTAGAGACATGAGGGCCAGACCTGGAGTGAATTTCTGGTTTTCCATCCATTGGTCAAGGTTATGTTTAAATAGGGTTGGGGTTGACTCTGTTTTATATGGATGGGGAGCCTGTCCCACAGCATAGAGATCCTGTGAGACACATATCTGTCTAGGAACCAGTTGCCTACTGATGTTAAAAATCAAGAAACCATAAAGTACTTTAAAGGTGCTCTAAAGTAACATCTCTAGGCACAAAATACATACAATGGCTATCCTGACAATAATTCAAGTTTCATATAAGAACATATAAATGTGAGATTCTGTGCAGTATTCAAGAAAGTCTGTCACTCTATTATATTGTTTACATCTTAATAATTGCATTATAGTTCCATTATATTTCTATTTATTTAACTGATGTACCATACTTGCTTGGATTGTGCTCTGTTAAAATGTTAACTGTTTTCACAAATGTATCTTGGCATTGTGTACTTTGTTACATGACAATTTTTTCTGTATTTTCTGATAAATTACTGCATCTTTGCTCAATGAGCCCAGATCTTATCTGAAAGAGGTCAACAGACCAGACCGCCTACCCAGTTATTAAAAAGTAAATAAATAAAACAATAAAGTCAAAGACTTTAGAACGACAAAGCTTTCAAAAAGTCCCAACAAATTCCAACACATGTGAGAGATGCAACCATATAGCCAAACTGGAGGCTAAGCTCTCTCAACTCAGTACTGGCATAACCAGTCAGGAGGAGAAGGAAACCACACTCACTACAATTCCAGTCTCACATAGACCTACCACGACAGCAAACCAAACACATAATCACACAAAAACATACTCGGAGGCTCTAAATAAAGATCTGCCGAAGCAGCAGAGACCTCCAAAGCAGACACTCAAGCAGCCGCTACCCCAAAACAAAACACGTGCAACACATATCTCACAAAGCCAGTGTGCCAAACAGTCACAGCCCTTAAGACTAAACAACACACCTGATACACTTGTAATAGGTGACTCTATCGTCAGGCACACTGACGTCCCGCTCACCAGGCTGAACAAGGAGAGGGTCACAGTGAGCAGCCTGTCGGGCGCTAGGATCCGCCACATAACACAAGCACTCAGGTCACTCCAAGGCAAGTACAAATATGACTCAGTCATTGTCCATGCTGGTGTGAATGACCTGAGACGTACCTCCCTGGACTACATGAAAAGAGACATAAAGGAGCTCTCTGAGCAAGTAGCCCAGGCCGGTATGACCCTGACCTTGAGTAGCATCTTACCCTCACCAAGAATGATGCCACAATATGAAGACAAGATGATCAATTTCAACAATTGGCTTAAGTACTGGTGTCATTCAAAGGGGATCCAATGCCTGTCAGCTTGGGATGATATGCTCGACAAGCCACGATGCTTCGCTAGGGACGGCTTGCACCTGTCACCCCTGGGCTTTCGGATATTGGCAAAGGCTCTTGCTTCCCCCATAGTGCCTTTTTTAGGCAAGGCTCAAAAGACAAACCCACCTCCATAGGTATCACAAGGGATAAGAAACTAAGAGTAATGCTACTCAACGCCAGAAGTCTAAACCTCAAGATGCACGCACTCGAAACTCTCCTTAGCATGGAGAACATCGATATCTGTGCAGTAACAGAAACCTGGTTCAGGGATCCCGAGAGCACCCCAGCACTACCAGGTTATACCTCATACCATGCTTTTCGGCCCCAAAACTTGGACTGAACCACAAAAGGAGGGGGAGTATCGATATTCATCAACTATACCCACACCTCCAGGTTGGTGGCAAAGCACGAAGCATCAGAGACTATCCATGTGCAACTAACAGTGGGTAAAACTGCCTTCCAGTTCATAGCCTGCTACAGACCACCCTCCCAAACCCAGGAACCCCACTCGGCCTTCCTGAGAACACTGGAAAATATGAAGGTCTCTCCAAACACCATTATATTGGGCGACTTCAACTACCCAAACATAGACTGGGAGCATTACTCTAGCTCCAACACCCTAGCCCAAAGGTTCCTAGAATTTATAAACTCAAATGCTATGGAACAACTTGTTACCACTCCCACAAGAGGGGAAAACATACTGGACCTGATCATCACCAACATGGGGACTCAATGCTCCAGACCAGAAGTGTATCCCTCACTGGTAAGATCAGACCATAAACTAATCTCACTGGATATTAACATCCCGACCCCACCCCCTGCCCAGAAAACCACAGTGAAAAACTTCTCTAAAGCAAATTTCACACTCCTCAAAACTGAGGTGGAATCCTTCAAAGCCCCCGGGCCTGTGGAAAATACGGCCCAGACCGCAGAATCCTTTATAAATGCATTCTATGAACACCTTCAGGAATGCATGGATCATGCGATCCCAAATAAAACCAAGACCCAATCTTACAAAGGCAGACGTCCTGTCTGGTGGACTCCAGGTATAAACAAACTATACAATAGAAGGAGGAAGCTACTAAATGATAGAGCAAAATCCCAAAGTGGGAAGGCATCACTGATCAGTATTAGCAAAAAACTATGGGCACACATAAAATTGTCTAAGGCCAGCTTCGAGAGAAAAATTGCACAGGACACTAAGGATAATCACAAGGCTTTCTTTAGTTATGTTAGGAACCTGGGTGGTAATTCCCAGATATGCTCAGAATTAGTCCAAAATGACAAAAAATACACCGAACCCACAGACATTGCCAACATCCTAGCTGACAAGTTCAGCGCAAACTCCCCCCCCACCAAAAGGGCAAATATCTATCCCAGCAGAGTGCTGCCCCCCTGACATCTCAGATGCTCAGGTAAGAGCTGCCCTCTCCAAAGCAAAAAACACAGCATCAATGGGACCAGATGGTGTCCCGGACTGCGTCCTACATGAACTCCAAGAAGAGCTAAACCCAAACATAAAACTACTGTTCAATCTCAGCCTTACGACAGGATATGTGCCCAAAGAGTGGCGTACAGTAACAGTGGTCCCTCTCCATAAAGGTGGTGCCTCAACGGATCCTGGAAACTATCGCCCCATAAGCCTGACTAGCTTGGTCTGCAAAGCTATGGAAAGGATCATCATGGACCTCATAAATAAAGATACTGGGGACCTACAAACACTGGATCCTACCCAGTTCGGCTTTGTTAAGGGCAGATCCTGCCTCTTAAACCTGGTTGATTTCTTTGAAACAGTCACCAAGGCCATTGACGAGGGGAAGGTGGTCCACACAGCCTACCTGGACCTCGCAAAAGCCTTCGATACAATACCCCACTCGGGCATTATAGATAAGCTCACCAGCTTAAATATAAACCCCTATGTCACTAGATGGATTGCAAACTGGCTCAAGGACAGAACCCACATGGTTAGAATTGCTGGAGCCATGTCAGACTCCAAACCAGTTACAAGTGGTGTCCCACAAGGCTCAGTCCTGGGACCTCTCTTGTTCGGTATATATTTCTCGGAGGTACAGGCCAACACGGAAGGACTGTGGCTGACCAAGTTCGCAGATGACTGCAAACTGGGTGCCATAATCGACTCTCCAGCCGACACAAGCATCCTCCAAAAGGGCCTCATAGAAACAAACAACTGGTGCCAGAGCCATGGCCTGAAGCTAAATGCCAAAAAGTGTATAGTCATCCCCTTTGGCAAAAACAAAGTGCCCACAAATTACCACATAGGTGGTAATCCATTAAGTACAGAAGAAGTAATTAGGGACCTGGGGACCCAAGTTGATAGTAATCTCTCATTTGACAACCACGTGGCCAAAGTGGTTAGAAAAACATTTTATATAGCCCACCTAATCATGAAGGGATTCACATCTAGATCAGGGAGGTCATCGTGCCTCTTTACTCATCCCTCATCAGGCCCATAATTGAGTACAATGCCCCTTTTGGGATGTACCTTACCAGACACCTGCAGCAACTGGAAAGACCCCAAAAGTACCTCACCAAGAGGATCAAAGGGCTCAAACAGATGCCATATGCTGCCCGGTTAAAGAAACTCCAGCTCTACTCAGTGGCATACCGCCTGTTCAGAGGCGATCTGTGCCTGACGTATAAAGCCATGTCCAACCCAGAATTAATGGACATGCTGCACCTCAGAAAATCCAAATCCCATTGAGCTACACGCTCGAGAGACTTGAACCTCAGCACTGAAATAAATAGGACATGCTGGAGGGACAGATTCATAACCCAGAGGCTCCCTTCACTCTGGAATAAAATCCCAGTCCAGGTTAGGCAGAGTCCCTCATTGACTCTCTTCAAGAGGAATCTTGATGAGTGGATGGGAGACGTAGGTTTACCCTGGGTATCACTTCTGTGTCACTGTTAGACAGAGGCACAGTATACTAACCTCGAAAAAGGGCATAGCAAAATAAATTTAAAATGGGTGGCGAAAGCCAAACACATTCGGGCTAGGCTTATAAATGCCCTAGGGCAGATAGCCTAGTATGAACCTATGAACCTATATGATGGTTTCTGAAAATTCAGCTACAAGCTTCCCAACCCCCATGTAGCCTTAGCTGTCACTTATGCCAATGAATTTTACTCCCACCTAACAAACAACATAAACCAAGTGGTCCAGGTCAAAACCAAATATACTGAGCAACATAAAAATAAACAGCTTTGATGGAATTCCACCATTAGTAAATTTTGTAATAAAAGGGTGAGAAAAGGCTAATTAAAAGGCATAAAGAATCATAGGAAGTTACTAGGCTATTGGTCCTGAGGCCTTTACAAGCCTATCCAAGACTTTAGCCCATGTTCTGACAAGTCAGCACCCGATGTCCATGTTCAGCAGGGACACAGGTGGGACCCCAGGGGTGTATTTTCTGTTCTCCATCCAGTTATCCAGGTTGCACCTAAAAAGGGATAATGAGGTACTCTGCTTGATGTAGAGAGGGAGTCTATTCCACAGAAGGGGGAGTCTCTGGGACACAAATCTTTCCCACCAATGATTCCTATTGATGCCACAGACCAGGTTGAGGTTGTGCTTGTGGGTTACTCAAGTGGAGCTTGACTTGCGGATATGCAGCAGTGCGATCAAGGCGGAGTCTGAGACTGGTATGTATGCCAGACAGAGGTCATCTCTGAGGAGTCTGTATAAAACTGAGTGGAAAGACAGGGCTTTTAGCCTTTCTGTGTAGGGTAGGTGTTTGAGGCCCTGGATTCTCCTGGTGAGGAATCTCTGTGGTCTCTCCAGCTGCTGCATCTGCTTTGTGAGGTACATGCCAAAAGGGCCATTGTACTCAATAATGTGTCTTATAAGGAAAGAATACAGGAATGTTATGACCTCCTTGCCCATGGATTACATACCCCTCCTAATGAGGTGGGCCATGAAGAAAGTCTTCTGTACAACAGAGGCAATATGGTGGTCAAAAGTCAGGTTGCTATCAACCTGGGTGCCCAAGTCCCTCATGACTGATTGTGTGCTTAGGAGTTTATCAGTAATATAATTGGGAGGGGGTGTTGCTGCCATGTTTCTGGCACCAGTCATTTGGAGTGAGACCCTCTTGGAGGATGTCCACATCATTAGGGGAATTGATGACAGTCCCAGCCTGCAGTCATCTGCAAACTTGGTCACCCATAGCCTACTGGTTTTGGCCTGCACCTCAGAAAATTGCGTCCCAAACAACAAAGGCCCCAAGATCAATCCCTGGGGCATGCTGCTCATTACAGGTCTACTGCTTGAGGTGGTTTCCCCTATTTTGACTAGGTGGGTTCTAACAGTAAGCAAATTTGCTATTCATCTGTTAACATGAGGACTGATGCCTAGTTGAAAAAGTATAGTTCTTATACCCAAGTGGGAAAGAGTATCAAAGGTTTTGGCCAGGTCAAGGTAGGTGGTGTGCACCATCTTCCCCTCTTCCATGACTTTGGTGACTGTCTCAAAGAAGTCGACCAAGTTTAACAGGCAAAAAAATCAAACTGTGTGGAATCGAGTGTTTGGAGGTTCCCCAATGTCCTTGTTAATGAGGTCCATGATAATCCATTCCATGCCTTTGCAGATCAGGCTAGTTTTACTGATGGGTCTATAATTTCCTGTATCAGTGGATGTTGAAAGAATAATAGTAACTGTTGCTAGCTTGATTATTAGTTTGAATAAGAAGCTGCAAGAATTATATGAAATATAAAGGGTTAATTTAGAAATAGTATAAAATGTTGAAAAATAGAAAGTAGTAAGTGTGCTGGCATAGCTTAATTAGATATTGGCATCCATGTAAAGGAGTATGTTATTGAGAAACAAAGTCTGTAAAAATAACTGTGCAGATGGCAGCTGGAAGGACATCAATGAAGTAAAGTGAGGGAACATCAAGCAAGATAAAGTTGGAACATCAAGTTTCAGATAGTGCTGGAACATCACGTTTCAGATAATGCAAGACTGAGTTTCCATGGATCATCAACCTACAAAGAAACAAGGACAAGGGAACAAAGGAAAACAGTTATACAAAGAAAGAAATGTTATACATCAGACTTTGAGAAAAAATATCAGACTTTTTGGTATAAATAGGAGTGTGTATAAACAAGCTTTGGGAATTTGCCATAGAGAGCTGACAGCATCTATGCTGCCTGCTTGTAGATCCGAAAGGAAAATGTAACAGTAAAGCATATTAACTGAAGCAGCTGTCTCCATGTATGTATTGTACTCAGTACAATACAGTAATAAGACTAGTTGATTACAATAAATAGTTAAATATTGTGGTATGCATGCATGTAAATGCAAGTAACAGCAGGAAACCAACAGAAGACATCATATAATTCTTCAATAGCAAGCCACAGTTGACAACCAAATGGTTTCTTATTGTGAAAACTACAGCTTCTTTTTCATTTTATTCAGTTAATACTTCCAGTTGTAGTGCAAACATCTGCCTCCTTCTTATGCACAGTATGCAGTAGCATAACAGTGCATCTCTGCAAGTTCCACATGTCCTGTACATTCACACAGCTGAATCTGCCAGCTGTGTTTGACCACCTTTTGGGAGAATCAACGAGGGGCTTTCCATGCTTTCTCAATGGAAGGCTTGGCCACCTTCCACACAGAAACTGGTAATTCTCTTTTTGTTTCTCATTTTACAGCATGGATGCCATAAACAAAAGAACTGTAAAGTGTAAGACTACCTTTCAGGTAGACAGTAATAATAGTCCATCACATGTATGGTCAGGATTTAAAGACTGGTATAAACATAACTGTAGCACATGTAGTAATTTACTAGGTAAAGTTCATGTCAATGCTTTATGTACATTTGACTGCTATCTTAAACAGCAACATCATTTGTATGACAGTAAACGTTTCTTGTGCAAGTTATATGAAACTGCTTTCTGTGTGCAATGTCATAAAACTAATGGTAAACAACCAAATGCATTATGTCCTGTCACCACATGTAAAATGTTAATTTCAGAGTTACAATATTAGTCAAGTCAGTTATTTAGAAAATCTTTTGTACATCTTGCTAGACAAACGTGGCATAAAACCACTGCACATTACAAAACAGATAAAAACAGAGATGACGTTCATGGTGAACTGACAAAAAGATTTAATAAACTTCTAAGACACAGTCAGAGTGAGTTCAAAAAGTTCAGAGAACATATGAAAACACTTTTTCAGAAGTACATAAGAGCTTTAAAGTCAGCAGAACAGAATACTTACAAATATAATAAGCAACAGCAGTTAACTACACTGATAGAAAATAATTTACGACGTACTATTCTGCCTTTCGAAATGGTTAAGCATACACAGCACAAACTTTCATTCAGTTAAAGCAAAGCACTTAAATAGTGATTTTAAAACCATTTCAAATAAAATAGTTCTAGGGCATAGAAATCAAGTGAGAGTAGTTAAACACAGAAAAGACATGATGTCACAAGACTGACATACACATATTTTCTTTTCACCTAAAGTGCAGCAAAAGGCAGACAACAGCAAATGTAAATCATGTAAATATATTTGTTTTAACCATGTGTTAAAGTCAATATCTCTTTTTTTCTTACAATATTTTGTAATTGTATAATAGCATAAAAAATAGCAAAGACTCCAACAAAAACAGTATTCAAAAAAAATATTATGCATAGTTAGGAAAGTTAATGTTTATTACAACTGCATTCTAATATCAAGTTGCAAGTATATTAATGAATGACTGAAGGTATGAGTAAGTGCTAAAGGAGTTTAGGGTTAAGCATCTGGAATGCGCAAAAAGAAAAAATGGAAGTAATGTGAGCTCAAATCTTTCCAGGCTGGAATGGGTAGTTACAAGGAATGTTGCATAAGATAAAATGTTACTGGTACTGACATTTATAAGGTCAAGGAAACAAGACTGGTCACCAGGCCAAATGGCTTACTTTTTCATGCATGTCATTAATAATCTGTTTGCAAGTAAATACTACACCGAGTACAGTCAATATATGGGCTATAGTAAGCAATTAAAATATGCAGGTGCCTTTACAAAAAGGAAGAGTACAAATAGTTACTAGTAACAGTAAACGTCTTTTCAAAATGGGTAAAAGCAATTCCTACTACAACTTTGACAATACAGGCAACAGCAAAGCAAATGTGTAAGACCAAAGTGTCACAGTCTAGGTTACAGCCAAAAGGGCAAGCATACATTCAAGTCTCACAGCATAAAGTAAATAAACAATACTGCAATAAAATAATGTATACTACAGGGGAAAGGGCATACTTTCAATTTTACACTAGCTGTGTAAACAGTACTGCAAAAGAGACTCAAATAAAGGTGCAAAGTGTTAATACCAAAATAAATTTTAATGGGGCGGAGCCTAGATGGCTAACTGGTAACAACAACTTTTATGAGCTCCACAATCTAGTATCAGAATTCAGGAAAAGAATCATTTTTATTTTTCAAAAGTAGTAAATTCTTATTAAGGAACCTCAATTCTATAAGAATACCAAATGGTATGCATTTTTATCGAAATTTTCCTGTCAAATAAACTGGAGATAACTTCTTCAATACAGAAATGAGCAACTCTAAGACTTCACACTCTGAAACTTCACTGAAAAAGGAAATTCAACTGATGTCAGCCACACTACTTGAACTATCTGTCAAAATGGACAGATTTACAGATAACCTTGAAAATCTAAAATTCAACTGTCAGAAACAGACTGGTGTCCTTAATGAAATCTTGCAGTAGCAACAATCAAAAATATTGGATATGGAAACTTCTCTAAGTGACATAGATGAGAGATTTAAGAAAGATGAAACACTGTGAATCTCTTTTACAGCAGAATACCTGGCTAATCAGTAAAATAGATGATTTAGAGAACAGAGAAAGGAGAAATAGCATTAGAATTTTTGGTCTTCCATAAAAAACAGAAGGTGAGGATATTATTTTATTTCTTAACTCTTGGCTTCCAGACATATTAGACCTAAAGGAAGGTCTATAAAATGGTATAGAAAGAGCACACAGAGCTACAGGGAAACCTATTCCTTCTTCTTCCAATATGCCTCCTAGATCTATTATTGTGAAATTCTTGTCTTATTTAGACAAATAACTTGTTCTCAAATCTGCCTGGAGAGGTCACCCATTGATATATAATAAGAGTCAAATTAGATTTGACAATGACTATTCTTCAAGAGTCTTGGAACTAAGGAAAAAAACCTGGCCTTTTGGGAAATTTTTGAAACAAAATAAAATAAAGGCACAACTTGCTTTCCCTGCAAGAATCAGAATCCTTTATTCAAATGACATAAGAGCATTGAACAATGTCGAAGAAGCTAATAAATTAATTTAAGATCTCCTATTAACTCATACTGGAGCTCAGACATGTTATTATCATTAATCACCTTTTGTTTGTCATGAAGGTTAATCTGTTTGAACTTACATGTTCACTCAGATTAGAAGTGCATGTCACTTCATGTTGGTTAAAGTTTTCAATAAACTCTTTATTAGTATGTTACCCTTACTTATTTTTTATTCAGTATTCAAATCTTCATTTTATTGGCCTATCTCTAATAAAACTTTATACAATTTGTTGGGGAGAACTAAACTAACTATTTTTTCTAGATAAAGTTACACTCTTTATTATCCAGTCACTACCAAATATGAAAACTTCAACTAACTCACAAGAAAGTCATACTTGATGGATTTAACCTTACTATCCTTAAATGTTAATGGATTTAACAATCCAAGAAAAATATCCAATTTCCTTAGATACTTGAAACTAAATAAAATTCAGGTTGTATTTATTCAAGAATCCTATCTAAAATCAGATGATAACTTTAATTGGAATCCATTGGAATATATAAATCTATCTTGCTCATCATATAAGAAAAAACAAGAGGAGTTTTAATGCTTTGGAGGAAAAACGTCATCATTCCCCAAATTATTTATAAGTATGAAGACAAAGAAGGTCTTATTTCAATTGTAATAATTAGATTTAATAATAGAATATCGACACTTGTTAACACCTATTGGTTTCCTGGTATAGGGATAAGAACTGTTAGGAAACATTTAGAACTAATTAACAAAGTTTATAAGGGTATTTTGATTCTAGGGGTAGACTTCAACTGCACTTTAGACATTTCTGAAACCTCGAATAAAAAGCACTTCTGTCTTACTTCTCTAGGAAAAGCTCTAAGAAATTGGTGTGAGAACCTAAATCTAATTGACACCTAGTTATAAAGACCCTAACTCACTATCCTTTTTCTCATAGCGATTATAGATTTGACACCCAAACCAGAATTGATAAACTTTATGTATCGCAAGATTTAAGTATGAAAATAATTAACTTTTCTATAATCCAAACAAATAGAACCCGTAAAACTAAACAAGACGAACCAATTCAACTGCAGAACGCTGGTTTATTAATAATACAACATGAAATCAACAAGTACTAAGCGCTTTCACTCATAAAATATACCGGGCATCATCAGAGTACAAAAAATGTAACTATAACTTCCATTTAAATAGCAATTAAATAGTGACTAATTAAAACCAATTGTAATTAATTAAACAATTATTTATTTATACACACTTCAATGTAAACCCTAAAAACTGCCTTTAAAAACTGCCTATGTCAACAGTTATAATGCCAAGACTTGTTTAAACAAATTTAAAACAAAAATAAGCATTCATATAAAATGCAAATAACAATATCTTAAAAATTTATCTATAACAAATACATACAATAAATAGACTGTAAAGATGTGAAAAAACTAGTATGATTAAAAACAATAAATAAATGAGACCCATAATTATTAAAATAGGTCATTAAATAAATTGTGATTTATATCTAAGTATACTGGCTATAGAGATGTAGTCATTGATACCTGGATGAATACTTGCATTAAGTCTTAGTTGCCATAGACATTCTTTAACTTCTAGTAATGTCTTGTCATCACCTCCTTTATTATTATTGTGAGGTATTCTATCTATCACGAAGAATAAAAACCTTTTGAAATTGTCACACCTTACACTATGTGTGTATAGGGCACTAGTGTCTTTTTTTCTTTTTATATCTCTGACATGTTCTCCTATTCGATCTTTAAGCTTTCTGATGGTTTTCCCCACGTAATAAGATGAACATGATGAACAAGTAGCAAGATAAACTACCATTTTTGTATTGCAATTGCAATACTATGGACATCTCATAGTTTTTCCAAAATTGTGAACTACTACATAGGGTCCGTCATTAATATTTTTACATGTGTGACATGTACCACATTTACCCATCTTAGACTTTAAATAAATATTCTTACTATATGTTGCTTCATAATATTCTTTTAAATTCATACCTCTACTGTAAGTGATTTTGGGCCATAAACCAAGGATGTCAATAAATTCATCATTATTCAAAAACACGCTGGCCCAAGTCTCTCATACAGTATTAACAATTTTCATAGATACTTCGTTGAAGGGAATAACAAACGTATCATTTCCAATTATTGATTTGTTCTCACATAAAGTATTTTGAATTCCAAACTTTATACTAGGTTGATAAATTTGCTGTCTCTTCATCTGTATCTCAGCACTTACTTTATCAATCAAATCCTTTGGGTATCCTCTATCTAAAAACATACTTGACAATATTTTAATTTCATCACAAAAAATCAAATCTTCACTAATTATTCTTGAGAGCCTAACCATCTGCCCTTTGATTAAATTCTTCTTTTGATAGTAGGGGTGGCAACTGTCAAAATGTAGGAAGGAATTAGAATGTGTTTTCTTCCTAAAAATATTAGTTTCTAACCTACCCTTGTTTTTATACAATAATATATCCAGATACTCACAGTAATTATCAAATATCTTGCTAGTAAAACTTAAAAAGCTTGATGTAGTGTTAAGAAATATTTCAAATTCTAAAAATCTTTCTCTTGTCCCCTTTCAAAAAATCAAAATATCGTCCAGGTACCTCAGATAAAGAGCAATGTCAGCCCAATAACAAGAAGTAAACACCTTTTGTGTCTCCCAAAAGGCTAAAACTAAATTGGCATAAATAGGGGCACATCTTGCCCCCATAGCTACCCCAGTTTTTTGTCTAAAATATTCACTGTTAAGAAAAATATAGTTATTTTCAAGTACTAGTTCCATCAATTCCCCTAGAAATTTACATTTGTCTTTACTTAGTGTGCCAAATTTTAATAAGCTGGCCTCAAACATTTCTATACCCAACCTGTGGGGAATCATGGTAAACAGACTTACAATATCAATAGTAATCATAAACATCTCTGGTTTTATCTCAACAAAATTATCTCTTACTTTATCCAAGCAATGCCAGGAATCTTTTACTATGTGATCCAACTTTGTTAATATTTCTTTACAATGAAAATCTATAAAGGAAGCCATGGCCTCAGTTTTGGACCCTCTGGCAGATACTATTGGTCTAAACGGTGGATTATGAACATTTTTATGAATTTTGGGAATACCAAAGATGGATGGAGTCATAGGGTGTTCCACATTTAAAAAGTTATATTCGTTCTTAGTAATGACACCATCCATCAAATATTCGTACATAATCCAATCCAACTTAGTATAAGCCCTATGCATTTCATGTTTGGAAACCTTTTCATAAGTGGTGTTATCACTTAACATTATGGTCATTCTATTAAAGTAATCATCCTTAGTCATAACAACCACACCACCACCCTTATCGGGCTTCATAACCCTAAATTTGTCTGTTGTTGTTAATTCCTTAAGGCAAAATTTTTCGGCTGTGGTTAAGTTATATGATGTTGTTTTTAAAATCTTCACTATTCTGCATATCTGAGTATCACACAACCTCTCAAACACCTGAATGATAGGGTTTTGAGGGGGTATAAATGTACTATGCCTCTTTAAAGTAAAATAATAATTATCATTCTGAGTACCTTTATTATTCTTGAAAAACATCCTTAAATTAAGTGGTCTAGTAAAAAGTTTTAAATTAATAAGAATTTTACCAATATCTAATCTAAAAGTAGGAACAAATTTAAAACCTTTTTTAAAAAGGTTTATATAACTAGCATCAAATTTAAAATCAGTAAAATTATACACACTAACACCTCCATCAATCAAAATAGAACATTCACATCCACTATTGTTTACGCGTGTCTCATATGAACAATCATAACAATATGATTGTCGTCCAAAACAGTTTAGAAAATTATTACACAAAGTGTCATTGTCATGACTAAGACTTGTAATACAACCTGTCAGACAGTCTACTGTATCATTAAACCCAGTGTGTGAATAATTAAGGTCATCTTCAACTACCGATACCATGAGTTGGTCCTGTAATTTCTTTTCTGGTATTGGCGGTTCTGTTGCTGACCGCCATACCGGTCCCGTAACCGCTCTGACCTCCTCAGTGTCGGTTCTTCTAAAAAAGCTCAATCCCCATTTTCATACATGGCATCATTTGATGCATGGTTGTGTACTGCACTAGAATTAATAATGTGTGTTTTAAGTACATTTCTGACAACTGTATCCGTCCCACCAGGTTGAGACAAACGTTTCATATTTTTGTAATCTTTAAAATGTGAATATACTCTCTTATTTTTATAATCATTTGTGTCCCTAATTAATTTGTGATTTTTAGCTTCCAGCCCTTTTAAAATGAACTTATCATTGTCTTTTATTATTTTATCTAAACGAATTCTATTAAAATCAAACAACAAGTCTTGTCGAATACTGTTATCTAATTTAGTTAAATGCTCATTCAAAATAGACAGTTTATTGTTATTATTACGTATTATTAGTTTCATTAACTCAATACCTGTTTGGTCGAACAGATGTAATAGTTCATTAAACAGTTCAGTCCCTTCAGTGAAACCAAAAGGTAATTTAAACAAACGAAGGCCCTTCGACACCTGTCCCAATTCCATCGACCTTTCTAAAAATGCATTATCCATTTGCAAAGATTTAAATGTTTTTAACGCTCTTTCGAATTCAGTAAACTGCATATTAAGACTACCAAATTCATTAGCGTTAGGGTTGGATAAAGTGTTGAAGGTCGGTGCTGCCAAAATGTCTTTTAAATCCTTAGAAAAACCATTTCCATGCTCGACTCCTCTGTTTGCCCCATCCCTAGTGTTCGGTAAAACGTTAGATGTTGGAGCACCACATTGAATATTTCATAGGATGGCCCCTCCTCCTGTTGCACTAGCCGAACCATGACTAGTTGACGGACGTACAGGACTACTTCCTGGCGTGGAATGTAGTGTAAATAATTGTTCCTGTGATTCGGTAACTGTCGCATAAGTGGCAGCTGGACTAGTGATTCCTTTATCACTTAAAACACGTATCAGTCTTTGAGAAATCTCTATATGCTGCTTCAGTAAGTCCTCCATAATCGCACACAAAAAATGAATACACAAATAAAACGTAGAAACTTGCAGAAACAACCAGCTAATCCAACAGTGAAATGGAATGCCTCACAGCCACGTGTAGAAAATCCAAACAAATAGAACCCGTAAAACTAAACAAGATGAACCAATTCAACTGCAGAACACTGGTTTATTAATAATACAACATGAAATAATACAACATAAAATCAACAAGTACTAAGCACTTTCACCCATAAAATATACCGGGCATCATCAGAGTACAAAAAATGTAACTATAACTTCCATTTAAATAGGTGTAGCAATTAAATAGTGACTAATTAAAACCAATTGTAATTAATTAAACAATTATTTATTTATACACACTTCAATGTAAACCCTAAAAACTGCCTTTAAAAACTGCCTGTCAACAGTTATAATGCCAAGACTTGTTTAAACAAATTTAAAACAAAAATAAGCATTCATATAAAATGCAAATAACAATATCTTAAAAATTTATCTATAACAAATACATACAATAAATAGACTGTAAAGATGCGAAAAAACTAGTATCAAAAGAAGAATTTAATCAAAGGGCAGATGGTTAGGCTCTCAAGAATAATTAGTGAAGATTCGTTTTTTTGTGATGAAATTAAAATATTGTCAAGTATGTTTTTAGATAGAGGATACCCAAAGGATTTGACTGACAAAGTAAGTGCTGAGATACAGATGAAGAGACAGCAAATTTATCAACCTAGTATAAAGTTTGGAATTCAAAATACTTTATGGGAGAACAAATCAATAATTGGAAATGATACATTTGTTATTCCCTTCAACAAAGTATCTATGAAAATTGTTAATACTGTACGAGAGACTTGGGCCAGCGTGTTTTTGAATAATGATGAATTTATTGACATCCTTGGTTTATGGCTCAAAATCACTTACAGTAGAGGTATGAATTTAAAAGAATATTATGAAGCAACATATAGTAAGAATATTTATTTAAAGTCTAAGATGGGTACATGTGGTACATGTCACACATGTAAATATATTAATGACGGACCCTATGTAGTAGTTCACAATTTTGGAAAAACTATGAGATGTCCAGGGTATTGCAATTGCAATACAAAAATGGTAGTTTATCTTGCTACTTGTTCATCATGTTCAGCTTATTACGTGGGGAAAACCATCAGAAAGCTTAAAGATCGAATAGGAGAACATGTCAGAGATATAAAAAGAAAAAAAGACACTAGTGCCCTATACACACATAGTGTAAGGTGTGACAATTTCAAAAGGTTTTTATTCTTTGTGATAGAATACCTCACAATAATAATAAAGGAGGTGATGACAAGACATTACTAGAAGTTAAAGAATGTCTATGGCAACTAAGACTTAATGCAAGTATTCATCCAGGTATCAATAACTACATCTCTATAGCCAGTATACTTAGACATAAATCACAATTTATTTAATGACCTATTTTAATAATTATGGGTCTTATTTATTTATTGTTTTTAATCATACTAGTTTTTTCACATCTTTGCAGTCTATTTATTGTATGTATTTGTTATAGATACAATTTTAAGATATTGTTATTTGCATTTTATATGAATGCTTATTTTTGCTTTAAATTTGTTTAAACAAGTCTTGGCATTATAACTGTTGACATAGGCAGTTTTTAAAGGCAGTTTTTAGGGTTTACATTGAAGTGTGTATAAATAAATAATTCTTTAATTAATTACAATTGGTTTTAATTAGTCACTATTTAATTGCTACACCTAAATGGAAGTTATAGTTAAATTATTTGTACTCTGATGATGCTCGGTATATTTTATGGGTGAAAGCGCTTAGTACTTGTTGATTTCATGTTGTATTATTAATAAACTTTTCTATAATCCCTTGCCCCTTTTCAGATCATAATTCACTTGTTTTAAAATTTGAAATTGATTTTAAAAGGTTGGTCTTCACAACAAGGATATCAGCATACATCACCAAACTACCACAATTCAAGCCATGGTTAGATCACGAAATTCAAAACTTTCTTGACATTAACCAATCAAATGATATATGTTTGACAATTCTCTGGGATACAGTAAAAGCTTACTTATTTGGTAAAATTCTAGCTTGGTTTAAAAATAAGACTAAAGAATGGGAATCAGAACTTCATAATATTCAAAATAAGCTTATAATTATCAATAAAGATAATTCACAACATCCAAAAACAAAAAAAAGAAAACAATTACAGACTTAAATAACAAATACAACAAAATATTAACTCATAAAACAAATTTGGCATTAGAAAAACTAAAAATCAACTCACACTCAATGTCGCCCAAGTATCTACATAATATTTCAATGAGAGTTAAAAGACAAGCCTCAGATAACAATATGACAAAAATCATTCATGAAGGTAGAAATAATAAAATGGTATCAGACATTAGTGATATTCTTGAAGCCTTTAAATATCATTACTCTGACCACCAACTCAATAATTCAGCACAATTTCAACATATATATGTAGATAAAACTTTACTTAAAATAAATAAAATTCCAGATAAACTAAAATCTGAGATCTTAAAACAAATTTATCTTAAAGAAGTAGTTAATAAAATTAAAGAAAGCAAAAATAATAAAGCCCCCAGGATAGATGGAATTATAATGGAACTATGTAAGTTATTCCCTCCCTCAGCCATCTCAATTTTCCATAAAGCCTTAAATGTAATTCAAACAGATAATTTAATTCCTCCCTCTTGGAAATATTCCCTAATCACTCCTATATTAAAAGAAAATAAAGATCCAAAACAATGTAGTTCCTATAGACCAATTTCCTTGCTAAATAATGACTACAAGATATTTGTATCCATTCTTGTAAATAGAATTAAAAAATCCTTAACACATATTATAAATTCTGATCAGTCTGGTTTTATTTACAATAGGCACACTTACGATAATATTTTAAGAATACTGTCCCTTATCGACATTTTAAATAGGGACAATCGAGAAGCTCTTCTAATTGCCCTCGATATTGAAAAACCTTTTGATACACTGAAATGGGGTTATCTCTTCAAAGCTTTAGAAATCTTTGATTTTCCATCTCAATTCATTACTTTGATAAAAAATCTATATAAAAATAATCTTGTGTATGTAAAACTAGTCCCTTTTACTTCAGAACCCATTAAAATACTCAAAGGTACAAAGCAAGGCTGTCCTTTGTCGCCCATTTTATTCGCTCTTGCAATAGAATTATTTGCTATTACATTACGCCAAAACACAAAAATTAAAGGTATAGACATTTATGATCAATTTAATTCCAAAATCATGCTCTTTGTGGATGATATACTTTTAACTCTGAGTGTCTCACAAGAATCTCTTAAAGAGTTAGATCTTCAGACTAAAAGGTTCTCTGATAGCTCAGGTTTACGTATAAGTGAATCTAAATCTAACTATATGCATTTAAATAAAAAACTAAATGTTTTCATAACTCCAGGCCATTTAATAGGAAAACAGGTCTCTTCTATAAATTACCTAGGAATTATTATTGATGACAATATTAATAACACTCTATCTACAAACTATAAAAAAATCTTAAATACCATAAAACTACTCACTGACAAATGGAATAAATTATTCCTAAAGTTTGAGGATATACTTCAATTAATAAAGATGGTATTATTACCAAAAATAAACTATATAGCTCAAGCCATTCCAATGCTACCCAATAAAAAACTATTACAAGACATAAATAAAATTATTTTAAATTGTCTCTGGTTCTCTAAATGAAACAGGATAGCCTATGCTCACCATATTAGACCCTGGAAAATGGGAGGAACTAATTTTCCAGACTTAGAGACATATATTAAGGCTTCTATATTCAAAATAGTTTTCAACTGGATAGACCCAAAAATTTCATCAGCTTGGAAATCCCTTCATATTTCTATGTTTTTAAATGAGAATAAACTCACAAAAAATACTCTTACAAATGATCAAATAAATATAGTTTGGAAAATATTATGTCTTAATTTACAATTTAATGTTTCGAAACCCACCAACTCAGTCTTCGTAAACTACATCTACAACTCATTTAAATCTTTCATAAACTCAAACTTAGACATTAAATTGTGGTGGGAACTCTTAATTCATTTCAAAATAACTAAAAACCTTCCCAACAAATTACATAAAAACATTATAACTAATTGGGAACTAAAAATGTTTAGTTGTTGGCAAGATTGTATTAGGAACTCATCAGTCTTAAACATACAACAAATAATCAACAACTTTGATAGTCCAAATTCAGATTGGCTTATACTTCAAAGCATTTTATTTCATGCTCAAGAATTATACAGAATAATCAATAATTCCTCCTTTAGTACTGAACCAAAATTAATTTCCATTATCCAAGAAATGGTTTATAATAATCATAATTGGTCTAATTTAACATCATTGCTCTATAAAAACTTAATAATTTACAAAGTTAATCCAAAACAAAACTTCTGGAACTTTATTACTAAAGGTCATCAGATTAACCTCTCCTCTGAAAACAAAATTAATTTATTGTATTCTATTAAATTAACTTTCAATCTACAAGCTTGAAATATTTTTTCATGGAAATTCTTACACAGGGCATTTTACACCCCCAATAGGATAGCTAAAATGGACTCTTCTAAACAATTGTTTTGTTTGAGATGTTCTCAGAATTGTAATGCTGATTGGATTCATATATGTTTGAGTGTATCAAAATTAAAAAATTCTGGGAGGAGGTTGGAAATTTCCTTCAAGCTATTTTTTCAGATTCCTTCATACTAACCAAATCCATGATTTTTCTAAATGTAACTGAAACAAATGTTATGAGCAAAACAAATTTGTATCTACTATTGACTATACTAGCAATTGCTAGAAAATGTATTACAAGAAAATGGAAAACTTCATCTGAACCCAACTTTCAAAAATGTATGACTCTACTAGAAGAAACAATACATATGGAAACAAAGGTAAAAGAAACAAGAATCTTCCCTAATAAATGGATCAACAATCCTTGGAAGAAAGTTTTTTTCTCTCACTGAGACTTTAAAGATCTCCACATCCTCTTAGCACTTGGAGAAATTACACTGATTTTTGTTATGTGTAACTACCTCTCTAACTCTAAGTTAGTCTCATTTTTTTTCATATAGGCCATATGTACATATTGTATATAGTTTGTCTTTGTTTCATTTGTATTCTAGTAGAAATTATGTTTTGTCTTTTTGAAAATTAATAAAATATTTGGGAAAAAATACATTTTAATGTTTCAAGTAATGTAATTAGTAGGCTTCAGTTTAATGCTAAGTTTGAAAAGTGGACTGAGTGTACATTACAGCCATGTATGTACAAATGTAAAAACAATTTGTACAAGCAAGTGTATTCTATACAGTATATAGTAAATGTCTTATCTATGTAAATAGATTAACAAGTCAAACCTTGACATTTGTGACATGTGTTTTTTTTTCTCAAAAACCAAGACTGCAGTGCCTTTGCAATAAAATCCTCAAGCATTGTCAATAAATTACTGTATAGAACATCACTGTATAGAATCATATTCAGATTCATCCAGTTCTAATAGCAATGGTTGTCATCATTGTGTTGACAGTATAAAACTGTGTTAACTTGCTGTTTTAAAAGAAAACTAAAGGTTTTGTTTCCCAATGTATTTTCTAGTTAATAGCAATATAACTTGACTAAAAATACATACTAATATAGACAGTTCTGGATTTAAAATAAAATTGTTTGCTAGTTAGATGCATATACACATCTGTTGCTATAATATATGTAGAAATAATATAGTTAGTTAAATACTTGTATTTCTGTTTGCTAGCATACATATATTCTGGTACAGCTTGAGACAAGCTGAATGTTCAGTGTCTGGAACATGCTTCAAGGACTATAGATAAAAATACAACTGCGAGACAAGTCACGCAGCATTCAACACAGACATCTGCATTTCATTTGCATCATTCTGAACATCAAAACAGAGGAAATTATTTCACGAATAAAACTTAGGAAAATGCTACACAAAACAGAACACAAGACAATTTCAGTTGTAAAAAGCATAAAGCATGTACCTTTGGGAGGATAATAGTTAACACAAATATAACAGCATGGTTAGCTAAAAAAGGTCAGGCATACATAAAAGTAGAGAAACAATCATTTATTTATTTATTTATGTTGAATTGTATTAGACATTTTACAACTGTATATGTTTATGTTGAATTGTGTTAGACATCTAATATGTTTTATGCTTTATTTTTGATGTTATTATGGCATGCACCAAGTTGTTACTTGTTAGAGTGTGCTCAACAATATACTAAGGTTGAAAGTAACTTTGCTACAATTATGCAACATAAATAAGGTATAAGATAAAGCTTGCTTAAATGTAGAAATAGAGTTTAGTAATATGTAATCAGCATCCATACTAAATTACCATGGCTTGAAAAAGGAATCTGCTGAATGGACATTTTTCCCTTACAGACTTAAAAACAGGATGTATGCAAGAGCAAAAATGTAAAATCTGCTTTTAAAGAATGGACAAGGACACTGTGACAATGTATTTCCTCAAAAATATGTTTTTCTGCATGGAAAACAGGACATGTTTGCACAAGAACAGATGTTCTTATACAAAGATCCAAATAAAATACAGGATGTTCACACTGTCAGAAAAAGCTGGTCTCTTACAATGTGTTTCCTCAAAAACATGTTTTTCTGCATGAAAAACAGGACATTGTTATCAGCATTGGCACAAGAACAGATGTTTTTATACAAAGATCCAAATAGAATACAGGATGTTCACACTGTCAGAAAAGCTGGTCTCTTACAAGACATTGTTAAAAATAATATTATCAAGTCAGCATTTGGAACAATTAGTATTGTTTCTACAGGATGAACAATTCTCCAAAATAGAATATCAAGAGGAAATGTATATGTTTATGCATGACTAAAAAGTGTATATAAAGAGCTGTATAAATCCAGTTATGTTAGAGGTATGGTAGGGACTCATTTGTCCTGAGGTAAATGTTATATCTCTCACATCATCTGTACTATATGAGAAGTAAAGTTGGAACAGTACTTTAAGCTGCAACATTTGTCCAGTTTGGTTTATTATAAAAGTTATTTGTTACTGCTCTCTAAAGTTGATGCTGCAAAGTATATTCTCTCATCAGTGTATATTCTGCAAGTTTCTGTATGCAACAGACTGTGAATGCAAATATAACCAGACTTTGAATTTTAGCAGAATCCAGCCAGCAAGACTGAGTGTCATAAGAACACTTCAAATCCATCACACCAAGTAAGCTCCACCAAGCAGTAAGCAGCTCCATGTAATTTTTCAATGGCAAGCTAGCCTGCATTTGAACCTACAATCTGCAATTCAAACACAGGGGGAGTGATGGTAAGCCCTGCAGAGGGTCACTTCAGTCAAATTGCAGTAACTAACATTTGTACGTATATGTAAATCCTAAACAGAAGTATTCCAGTTTATGCAGCTTGCAGTAGTAACGTTTTTTAGACGTCTACAATCCGGAGTGAGACTAGTTCAAGAAATTCGCAGTGCCATAAATTCTTCAAGAAAAGGTGAATGTCCACTAGCACAGCAGTCCGCTGCCTGTTGTGCTTTCCCAGCTTCTCGAGTGACTTTGAAAAATTTCCAGCCATCTGCAACAACAGCCTGATCACCTGTTTTCTTGCTCACTGGTAAGACTTTTTTCTACGTCACATTTTTTTTAGTATGGATGCTATCAGGCAGAATTCTAGCAAATGTAAGCCAAGTTTTACTCTTAATGTAGCAGAACAACCAGATAAAATATGGAGTAAATTGCAATGTTGGTATACACAACACATTAGTAAGTGTAAAACCTTGTTAGGGCAAGTTGACATACCAGCATTATGTAAGTGGATTGTAACATTTGATTGGTATTTGCAACAAAAAAATGAAGTATATCATAGTAAATGTTTATTGTGTGATTCAAAGGAAACTGCATTTTGTGTAATATGCCATAAACAAGTATTGCATGATATTGCTAAAAAAATAGACTGTGCAGACAGATCTGTTCATGATAAAGAATTAATTAAGGGTACACAGTTTTCATTATATCCAGATGTAAAGCAGTTATGCCCTGTCAGTACATTAATTTCTGAATTACAACAGCAATCAAATCTGTTATTGACAGAATCCCCTGTAGATCTTGTAACTCCCTTTAAAAAGTATGTACAAGCATGGAATGATGCCACAGCTACACATACAGATGAGGACAGAAACAAAGCTTATGATACATTGACAGAAGACTTTAATAAGTTTTTAAAAGAGAAACAAAATGAATTTAAAATGTTCAAAACTGACATCCAAGATCTCTGTCAAAAGTGCATAGGAGCTCTGCAGTCAACAGAGGAATCCAATAACAGGTATCATATATCCCTTAAACACTTACAGGTAGAAATGACAGACCTTAAACAGCATCTGAAGGAAAAGGAAGAAGAATTAGATGAATTAACAGAGACTAACCTCCAAAATACTATTTTGATATCCCAACTTAAGGAAGAGTTAAAAAACACAAAACCAGTCCAAATTATAGAACAGGGACAGGGAACCACTACAGATTTATATACACAGTCTAGATTATTACAGAGTTTACCGCAGTGGAATGATAAAAAAGGTATATTTTATAACATGCTTACATTTGAAGAATGGGTGGCATATACAGCAGGATCTGATATATGGACAGATGCATTACTTAGATGTTTCTAGATTTTCATTCCCAAATGTTTTAAAACTGACATCCAAGATCTCTGTCAAAAGTGCATAGGAGCTCTGCAGTCAACAGAGGAATCCAATAACAGGTATCATATATCCCTTAAACACTTACAGGTAGAAATGACAGACCTTAAACAGCATCTGAAGGAAAAGGAAGAAGAATTAGATGAATTAACAGAGACTAACCTCCAAAATACTATTTTGATATCCCAACTTAAGGAAGAGTTAAAAAACACAAAACCAGTCCAAATTATAGAACAGGGACAGGGAACCACTACAGATTTATATACACAGTCTAGATTATTACAGAGTTTACCGCAGTGGAATGATAAAAAAGGTATATTTTATAACATGCTTACATTTGAAGAATGGGTGGCATATACAGCAGGATCTGATATATGGACAGATGCATTACTTAGATGTTTCTGGATTTTCATTCCCAAATGTTTTAAAACTTTCATACAATTAAAACAAGATGATTATCAGTTGAACACTAAAGTAGGACGGATGACAGCCGTTTTAATGGCATTTACACAAGGGCAGCCTCTCACAGCCAAATTATTAGATAATTTTAAAATTACTATCACAGATAAATTAATGGAACAAAGTGATCATTTTAGACTTGCATTTCAAATCATATATAAAAAAACAGACAGAGATATGGGAAAAAGAGACATACAAAAACAGTTAATACATTGCTTCTTAGAACAAGTCAAAGGGGTTCCAGGGGATATTAAATGTATCTACGAAGAAAATTCTGATACCCTCACTGATTTGGTACAAAAACTAATGAGGGGACGGACTATGGCCGATGATGGGACTTTATACTCATACCATATCTTTGCATTTGAAGATAATAGTGAGTCATTTGAAGTAATTGGTGAAGTCAAAAATAGGGGAAGGCAAAGATGGTGTGACCAACCACCAGCAGAAAGAGCTGTGTCAGCACCACCAGCTCCTGCCTCTATGCTTGTAGTACCAGGATCAAGCACAGGTAATGAGCAAAAGGCACCAACATGCTTCTTTTGTAAAAAAATAGGACACGTTAAGCAAAATTGTGATCATTACAAAGCCTGGCGCAAAAGAAGGAAGAACAGGGGGTGTTTCCAAAAAGAGAACAAACAAATTTACAAGAAAAGTCAGAAAAGCAGGATTATGTACAAAAACCTTACAATATTAGTAAAACAGTTATAAGAGCCATCAATATACAGGAAAAGGGAAAGTATGCCCGGTAGATTTTCAAACAGTTTCACCTGTAAATCCGAAACATTTGATAGAACAGGCAGAAGGAATAGCTAGGCAACAGTTAAAAAAGAGATTGAAAAACCTAAATATGTAGATCATTCAGACACAGAAGAAGATGACAAACAAAAACATGAGGTGTGTCATATTGCATTTGATAATAAAGGAGAGGATGAGTGGATTTCCTTACAATAGGGATGTGCCCCCTTACTCTGGTATCTTTCCTGACTACCTTTAAAAAGGGTCGAGATGGACGACCACTGATTGATATTTGGGTAGAGGGGTCACTGTGGAAAAATGTCTTAATAGACACAGGAGCAGCAGTATCTGTCACAAACAGACAGTTACCAGTAAATCCTATAAAAAGGTTTGCATTTCAGCATTTAATGGCACAGGATGCTATGCAGTGAGTAGCCAAAATGTGGACATAAAGTTTAGTCAAGAGGGACAGATATGGAAGGGTGCATTTTTAATGCATCCATCTTGCACAAATACCATTATTGGTATGGACATTCTAGGACCTTTAGGCATAGTAATTGATTTACCTAATGAAATTCTGTGGATGGGAGACAAACAACAAAGAGAGGAAGAGCAAAATACAGGTTGCTATGCAATCTCTACCTGACAAACCTGAAAAACCTACAGGCTATATAAATACAGACAGTGAGGATGTATGGAAGTATTTACAACAGCAATTCCCAAATCTATGGTCCAAGGGTCCCAGTGATTGTGGGAAACTAGAAAGCCCAGTAGGAATAGGAAGTGATCAGGACTATATACCACCTTTTCAAAAACAATATCCTATTCCTAGGGAAGCAGAAGAACATATGGAAAAATATATTGCAGAATGGGAAAGAGAAGGGATTATACAAAAAGGCAACAGTCCTACAAATTCACCAATCTGGCCAGTTAAGAAAAAAGATGGTAGTTATCGTCTTGTTATTGATTTACGAAAGGTTAATCAATATACCACTCCTAGAGCACACTTGATTCCAGGAGTCCCAGAGTTGGCTGCACATATTAAGCCACAAAGTAAGTGGTTTACAGTAATAGATTTAGCAAATGGCTTTTTTGCAGTGCCACTCAGGAAAAAAGACTGGCCAAGATTTGCCTTTACATTTAAAAACCAGCAATATGTTATGACAAGGTTACCACAAGGGTTTCAAAACAGTCCAGTTATTTTTCATCAGACAGTAGGATCCATTCTACAACATTTGGAAAAGGATGATTCAGTAATACATTACATTGATGATATTTTAATTCAGTCAGAAACAGTAGAGGAGCATGTACGGCTTCTTAAGAGAGTTTTCATACTCTACAGCAAGCAGGGTTTAAGGTTAAAAGTGAAAAAATTCAGTTTATGACACAAAAGTTAAGTTTCTAGGTACTATTATAAAACCAACAGGAAGATCTCCTTGCCCTGTACGTGTACAAGGCATTTTACAAATGGAAAAGCCACTGACTATAGCAGACTTACATAAATTCATGGGAATCATGAATTACAATAGAATTTATAGAGGATTATGCAGCTGTGGCTGCTCCCCTATACAAAATGTTACATGAACAAAAGAATTCCACCTTTTTAGAGTGGGGATCTCATGAAGAGGAGGCATTTTCACAGATAAAAATAAAACTAGCACAAGCTACAGAACTAATAGCGCCCACTCCAAGGTTGCCATTTGTGTTACAAGCAGCAGCAGGAAAAAAAACACTGTCTGTGGTACTACTACAGGAATGGCCACATGGTAGTGACAACAGAATGGAAAAAACATTACGCCCAGTCACTTTCTTTAGCAGAAAGATGACTCCAGTGGAATTGGGCTACCATCCATGTATACAGCAGTTATTAGCCATTTACTGGGGTATTAAACAAACTGAATATTTGACCATATTTTCCAGCATTATAGTACAAACACCACATCAAGCTGTAAAAGCTTTGATAGACAGTTTTGAAATGAATAAAATTACAGATGGTATTAGTCAGGCAGTCTTTGCAAAATGGATGGCACTTTTTGGGATGAAAACTGTTACTATACAGACAGGGGATAAATACCATTTGTCAAACCATATGGGATATGAAGGAAAACAGCATAACTGTTTAGAAAAGATAATGTCACCTGAGGTGCAATTTTAGCATCTGATTTTGATCACTTTAAGCCATCCATCTTTGTGGATGGAGCACGATATTGGGACCAAGGCAGATACTGGACAGGATTTGCCATAGTTCCAGAGAATCCACAACTGGGTTCTCCTGAACTAATCAAGTTACCAGGGCATATGTCAGCTCAAAGAGCTGAACTGGAGGCAGTACTGTATGTGCTAAAGTATTACAATCCTATTAACATTTTCTCAGATAGTGCTTATGTAGTAAATTCTTTAAGACTACATATGGAAACCTGGGTAAGACGAGGATTTGTGGATAGTGTAGGTAAACCATTACGGCATGCTGAAGTATTAAAAGACATATATAAAGTTATAACAATGTCAAAACAACAAGGACAGTATAGCATCTTAAAAGTAAAAGCACATCAAAAGCCAACCAGTGAAACTTACAGATTAAATGTGTTAGCTGATACCTTGGCCAAACAAGCAGCACAAAATGGAAAAGAACTTCCAGAATATGAGTATGCCAATGTAGAAGTTAGTGTCTTAAAAGAGCTAGATAAAGAGTCAATAGAGAAAGACCTTGTAAATATACAAAAACAACAGGGCTTAAAAGAAGAAACCGATCAGTGCAGATTGGCAGGTATACCACCAAAGGAGTACTATGCATACACGACCTCCAAAGGGTTACAGTTGCCATATGTACCATTTCAGTTGGCACGCCAGTTGGTCAAGTTAAATCACCAAATACTGGGCCATATAGGAACTGATAAGTTATGGGCAGTTGTAAAAGAAAAGTATTGGAACCCAAATTTAAAAAAGGTCTGCAAACTGATTATAGAAGAATGTTTAATCTGTCTGCAGGTAAATGCTAAAAGCAAAAGGCCTCAGTTACATAGAGTACAGCCAGCGGATGGGCCATGGTATGCAGTTCAAATAGATTATGCAGGTCCATTACCAACAACAAAGGGAGGTTACAGATATCTACTAGTAGTAGTGGACGTCTTTTCAAAATGGGTAGAAGCAATTCCTACCAAAACCATGACAGCAAAGGCAACAGCAGAAGCCTTATGGAAAAATATTTTCTGTCATTGGGGATGGCCACGGGTCATAGAGTCAGACAATGGCCCACAGTTTGTTAGTGATCTCATTAAACAAATGTGTAATTTGTTAGGCATACAGCAAAGGTTTCATGTACCATACCATCCACAATCTAATGGCATTGTAGAACGTATGAATCAGACGTTAAAGAACGTCTAAAAAAGGCATGCTTGGAAAAGGGCAATACATGGGTACATCATCTGCCTGGTATTTTAATGGGTATTCGAGCAACACCAAACAGCAAAACAGGTATTTCCCCATATGAAATAATGACAGGCCGCAAAATGCCCATACAATTACCATTTGATCCAGATTTACCTAATGGTAGGCCCATGCTAGAAATTAGCAAACATCAGGAATGGCTAAAACAACTTACTAGTATATGTGACTATAATGCAAGGGAGCAAGCGTTCCATCTATGGAAAAAGGTGCCAATAATACCAGCTGAAGAAAACCTTCCCTGTGGAACCAAAGTATTGGTAAAACATTCCAAATGGAAGGACCATGGGCCAGCAATTGGCAAGGCCCTTTTGAAGTAGTGGAACAAATTGGACCATTAGTGTACAAAATCAAAGGAAAAAAGAAGAACAGAACAATGTTGGTACATAAAGATCAACTAAGAATGATAAAAAATAGTGAACAATGTAAATCTGATTAAATGTATTCTTTTGTAGGTTTCCAACAGAGAAAACCATAATGAAATTGACATGGTTTAAAGTGCATCCTTTTGGAAATCCAGTTTCGGATGACCAAAGGCAAAATGATTCAACAATGGAATTTCTATTTAAAGGATGGTTTTTAAATTGATAATAGCTATCATACTAACTATTATTGTATTGCTTAGTATTAAATTATACTTACAACCTGTTAATCAAACTGTAAAGTTACATAAGAGAGAGAGTAAAGAAATGTGGAAAAATGAACAAGACTGGTCACCATCTTTTAACACTTTTTAGCAAGACAATGTTGGTATGCAAAAAGCATGAAAGTTTCTAATTGTTGGGTATGTAGTTTAATACCAAAAATAACAGGGGTAATGCCTCTAATACCTATTCCACTAAATTCTCTTAGTAGTTGGAGAGTATTAATAAATGAAACAGGAGATCAAGTTATAAATGTACAATTACGTAAAGCAAGAGTACAGTTATCTGCTATAGTGCAGGGGATCACATGTTTTCAACAAAATGGAACTGTTCCAGTGGGTAATAGCAATTGTATTCAAACAATTGAAATGATAAATTTTCACAACCACATACCAGTACGTGGAGTATTTTTTCATGGTTTTCCTATTTTAATACCAATTAAGGGTCAGTTAATATTAAGTGACACAGCAGTATTTCATTTTTCACAAAATGATAAAAATGAGTGTAAAACTAATATTACATGTTGGAGAAGTAAAACAGATAAAAACTTTACAGTTGTACATGATAAAACTCCTACTATGGGGTAAGTAAATGGCAGTCTGGTAAATAGCAGTGTTGCTCTATCAGATGGGTATATTACATCTGTGGTAAATATGCTTATAAATGGTTACCAAAGGGATGGGATGGCACCTGTTATATAGGATTAGTGGTACCAGCAATGCATCATGTAAAAGAGTTACCAAAAGGAAACATTAGAAATACAAAAAAGAAAAGGGATATATTACCTGTAACTGAAAGTCCAGAAAATCCAGTAGACACCTTAGATACATCACGTATATATCATCAAAATCTTGATTATATTAAATTAAAAGATATGGATTTAGCAGATAATGTAATCTCTGGAGCAGGTATTTTCCCTTGGTATGGGGCTGCAAAAGCCATCTGGGAACTGAGAAAACTATCTAAACTAGTTGAGGTATTGGCAAATGCCACTTTCAATGCAGTCCTTGACATTACTGTCGAAATGACAGCAATACGAACTATGGTTTTGCAAAATCGAATGGCATTAGATTACATATTAGCATCGCAAGGGGGTACATGTGCTTTAATAGGAGAACAATGTTGTACATTTATTCCAGACAAAACAGTATCTGTAAAAGCACATTTAGAAGTGATTGCACAAGTGTCTCAACATACTAGAAAAAACTGGAATGATGACTGGAGTGAATGGTTTAGTAATCTATTTACAGGATGGACAGGAAAAATCACTGTATTTTTAATTTCTTTTATTATTATTGTAATGCTTGGTTGCATATTATTTACATGTATTAAAGTCTGCTTAGCAAAAGCTAGTCAAGTTACTGTTGTTAATTGTCATAATGAAAAAGTATTACCAAATAATGCTGAATTTATTTCTCTAGTTTAAAATAAAAAAAAAAAGAGGGAATTGTTAGTGTGCTCAACAATATACTAAGGTTGAAAGTAACTTTGCTACAATTATGCAACATAAATAAGGTATAAGATAAAGCTTGCTTAAATGTAGAAATAGAGTTTAGTAATATGTAATCAGCATCCATACTAAATTACCATGGCTTGAAAAAGGAATCTGCTGAATGGACATTTTTCCCTTACAGACTTAAAAACAGGATGTATGCAAGAGCAAAAATGTAAAATCTGCTTTTAAAGAATGGACAAGGACACTGTGACAATGTATTTCCTCAAAAATATGTTTTTCTGCATGGAAAACAGGACATGTTTGCACAAGAACAGATGTTCTTATACAAAGATCCAAATAAAATACAGGATGTTCACACTGTCAGAAAAAGCTGGTCTCTTACAATGTGTTTCCTCAAAAACATGTTTTTCTGCATGAAAAACAGGACATTGTTATCAGCATTGGCACAAGAACAGATGTTTTATACAAAGATCCAAATAGAATACAGGATGTTCACACTGTCAGAAAAGCTGGTCTCTTACAAGACATTGTTAAAAATAATATTATCAAGTCAGCATTTGGAACAATTAGTATTGTTTCTACAGGATGAACAATTCTCCAAAATAGAATATCAAGAGGAAATGTATATGTTTATGCATGACTAAAAGTGTATATAAAGAGCTGTATAAATCCAGTTATGTTAGAGGTATGGTAGGGACTCATTTGTCCTGAGGTAAATGTTATATCTCTCACATCATCTGTACTATATGAGAAGTAAAGTTGGAACAGTACTTTAAGCTGCAACATTTGTCCAGTTTGGTTTATTATAAAAGTTATTTGTTACTGCTCTCTAAAGTTGATGCTGCAAAGTATATTCTCTCATCAGTGTATATTCTGCAAGTTTCTGTATGCAACAGACTGTGAATGCAAATATAACCAGACTTTGAATTTTAGCAGAATCCAGCCAGCAAGACTGAGTGTCATAAGAACACTTCAAATCCATCACACCAAGTAAGCTCCACCAAGCAGTAAGCAGCTCCATGTAATTTTTCATTACTAGTATAATAGTATGTATGGTCTATTTGCATAGCTGCACCTTGTTCACTAATGTTATTCATGTAATAGTGTTGTGTGTAGACAGCTCATACTAGTGTCTACATTATTTCTATAAGTTTGTGCTGTTATTGGTGGATAGAATCACATTAGAGAACCACGACAGATTGCTGCTCGCTATATTTTTATCTGTGGCTGCATAACTGTCTGGTTTTTGTTTTCTAATGTTCTCCCAATTGGCTCAGTATCTGCATATACTTAGTAGTGGTTCAGGACATTGCATGTGGTAGCTATTTGCTCAGTGTGTTTTTTATAATCTTTATAATATATATTTACCATCTCAAAAGTGCTTACTCCTCTCTGTACTCTTCTTTTCTAGACCTAACACCACTCTTAAGTATTCAACTGCGGTACCACCTTTAACATTCCTATAAGAAAAGTGCAGTCCGGGTCTGAACTGTCTGCAAACAGCTACAGTTAACTTTGAGTATGTGTCTAACTGTTTGAGCCAATCTTCATTTTCCCCTGGAGAGCACTGTGTTTTGGCTGTAAGCAGCCCCCCCCACCACCACACACATCTTCCACTTTCTCTTATTCCCTTCTGTTAGCAAATAGTATCCATAACTGATCAATACTGTGTGTTTGTTTATTTAAACTATACCACAGTAGCCTACTGATACAAGGTTATCCTGGTTTTCCACCTGAGAAATTAAGACAAGACTTACAGTTTCAGAGCAGTCCTTGGTCAATTGTGATTGTTCTTAACACATACTTGTCTTGCTTTGTGATTGTTTCCAGCCCCTCATACAAGAACCTAACAGGGTCTCTACCCACTTCGCTTCCCGCCCTGCCCCCTATTTCCTCCCGCCTCCAGTGGTCCCACCTTTATTGCACTCAAACCCCTCCCATCTTTCCAATAGCCAACCACAGCGCTAACCCAACACTACCTCCTCCATATTCCCTCTACTATCACACCTCCTCAACTGACATGTACAAGCATACCTTTCCTTTGCTCACTGCATGCACTCTCCTTGCATATCTTACATCCTACCAAAGCTCCATCATTCCCCCACTCAACCACTACCACTGTACTACTACTCACACCACCACCCATGTCTCACCCATACTCAGCTCCCCTCCCACCAGCTCAAGAACCATCCCTATGCACCCCCACATATTCTACCAACTATATTACTCAAACGTAAAGCATCCCTACAACTTAACATAGTAACCCTCCCACCATACCTATTACCCACAGAGAACAATCATAAAATTTCCCTTATAAACAAACACATTCAAAAACTGAGAAAACTAATAATCTCATGCATATCAAAACTAGCCCTAAGTGGAGACATCCACCCCAACCCTGGCCCTACCATCTCCAACCCCAATCCTCATAATCAGACTAGAAACCACAACTTCTCCCATATTACAGCCAATAGAAAGCCAAGTGACTTCCTTCTACTAAGCCTAAATATTAGAAGTATATCCAACAAAGTCCATGAACTCCATGCCACCATAGAGTTATACTCCCCAGATATAGTCGTCCTGACAGAAACCTGGCTAATACCTCACATTACCAGTGAGCAAATACTCCCTACAGGTTACGGCATACTAAGAGTAGACCGGCTAAACAAAAAAGGAGGTGGTGTAGCTGTAATATTTAAACAACATCTAAACATCCAGATCTTAAAATCATCAGCTCCACAAATAGGCAATGAAGAAATAATATATACCAACCTCAAAATTAACCGAAACAAAACCATCAACATAATTGGATGCTACTTCCCACCTGGCCAAAACATCCCTCCACTAGAAAACCTCCTCAGCTGGTCTACCCACCATCTCCCCTAAGAAACTATCATCTTAGGTGATTTCAATATTGACTGGCAATCCTGTTCTGGCAACAATCCAACCCATCATGTACACCTTCATGGCTTCACCCAACTAGTCCAGTCACCAACAAGGATAAATAAAAACTCCAGCAAGCACTCTACCCTGGATTGGATACTAGTCAGTAAGAACCCCCAGTCATATATAACAGGCTGCTTATCAGATAGCCTCAGTGATCACTCCCCAACATTCCGACTCAAAAAATACCTGTACCAAGCTAAACCTGTCATCTATCGTCAAATACGTAAAAAAATAAACTTTAACCCACTCACATTCATCTCATCCCTCAAAGAATGTAACTGGCATGCTCTAAAGTACCTCAGTCTAGATGACGCAGTTGAATCTTTTAATACTACCTTCCTGAACATCCTTAATTACCATGCCCCCATAAGATTTTCCAGAACCAAAGCACAACCCTCCCCATGGCTACAGAAAACCACTAAGTCAGAAATGAAAAACAGGGATAAAGCCTGGGAGCACTGGTGCAAAACCAAAACCCCCACAGCTAGACAGAAATTCCTAGAACTACACAATAGAGTCAAAAAGCTAATAAAACAGGACAAATTCCAATACTACCAGTCTGCCCTAGACTCCTCACAACACAGCCCCAAACAATTCTGGTCCTCCATAAACTCCATCCTCCACCCAGGTAAAGTCAGTACCCCACCTCCTAACATCTCTCACTCCTCAGAAAATATTGCTACCTCATTCAACACACACTTCACCCAAACCATACTATCACTAGCTAAACAACACAACCCCCTCCTCCAACCCACACCTTGAACTAGTAATCTCGCCAGTGGCTTCTCTTTTTCTCCTGTACCTACCTCCACCATCATAAAACCTCTTAACTAAACTTAAACCCACCAAATTAGCAGCAGACAACCTCCCAAGTGAATACCTACAAATCGCAGCTGATGCTCTGGCCTACCCAGTATCCATCTTGATTAACCGATCTCTGTCAGAAAGTTACGTTCCCACATTGTGGAAAGTCTCACATATAATTCCCCTCCACAAAGGCGGACCCTCTGCAGAACTAACCAATTACCGCCCCATAGCTATTCTCTCTCCACTCTCCAAAATACTAAAGAGATGCATACACTCTCAGGTCTCACACTACCTCCTTACTAACAACCTCCTTTCCAGTACTCAGCATGGTTTCCGACCAAACCATAGCACCACCACTGCCTTACTCTCCTTTACAAACACTATCCTTCAGCATAAAAACAATGGCTATCTCTCCTCTGCTACTTTCCTAGACCTATCTAAAGCATTTGACATGGTCCCACACAAACAACTTATCTCTGTCCTCAATAACCTATCCTTCTCACAATCAGTCACCAACTGGTTTCAGAGTTACCTGTCTGACCGCCAACAATCCATTGTATGGCAGAATGACATATCTCCCCAACTACCTGTCTCCATAGGGGTTCCCCAAGGATCCATCCTTGGACCCTACTTTTCTCTGTTTACACCAATAATCTAGCCTCTGCCACCAAACATGGCACACTCATCCAATACGCAGATGACTCTACCATCATCTGCTCAGCCCAGTCCCTACCCAAACTGCAAAAGTCACACAGGAAGCCTTTTCCTCTGTTGAAACATGGTTATCCGATGCCCAATTAATACTCAACCTAAACAAAACTAAACTACTCATCTTCCAACCCACCAAACATACTCAAAACAACTCTCACTTTAACATCACAGCAAAAGACAACACCACTATATACCCAACTGAACACACCAAATTGCTAGGAGTGGAAATAGACAATAAACTAAAATTTGACATTCACATATCCATGACCATAAAAAAAGTCCACAAAAAACTAGGAGCATTATACAGAAATAAACAATTTCTCACCAAAGCAGCAAAGATTTCAATAGCAAATTCCCACCTTATCTCCACCCAACTTTATGCCTCTCCAGTATATACCAACCTAAGACAATGTGATCTAAACAAGCTAGAGACCTGCTACAACAAAATCGCAAAATTCACCACAGGGGCATCCTACCGTAGTCACCACTGTCTCTCACTTGCTGAACTGGGCTGGCTTGAACTCCCTCACCTCCTTCAGTGGTATCAACTCTCACTCGCCCACAAACTAGTAAACCATCCACTAAATGTCCCATCCCTCCAGAATCTACTCCAACCCTATCGCACCACCAGACCACTAAGATCCAGCAACAAAAATCACTTGCAGATCACTAAAGCCAATAACTCTGCTGGTGAAGCACTATTCTCTTGCGCCATAGCCAAATTATGGAACTCACTCCCACCCACAATTACCTCCATACCATCATGCACCAACTTCAAAACTTTATTAAAAGCGCACCTAAAAACATGCTGGCTATGCCCTTGCAACTCCCACTCTAATATCATCCACCCCATCCAACTACTACCTTTCTTTCACCTCCACTAACTACCTTGATGATAGCAAGCTCAGATGCTCATAAGCCTAGTACTTATTATACAGCAGGAACTTCTCATTGTTACATTTGTTAATGCCTGTTATGTACTTCACAGATAAAGATTCTAGTTGTCTACTGATGTACTATGTTCTTCATCTGTAAATATGTTGTAAGTAATTTCTATGTTAAATTGTTAATCACTATGTAATCCAATGTAACTACTGTCTGTTTATTTTACTGTGGAGCTTTTCTCCCCGGGCCTCCGCTGAAAATGGACCCACGTCCAGTCGGACACTCCCGGTCAACAAATTTAAATAAATAAATAAATAAATAAATAAAAATCAGACTGATGTAAACATTTCAGTAAACAGCTCTATCTCTATTAGATCCTGTACATTACCTCAAAAATGTAACAGTTCTGACAAGGAAAGACATCATGCAAAAAAATGTCACAGTGTATAAACAATAACACAATAATAAGAATAAACTCAACAGGGGGAAAAATGGTATGATTTCTATTTGTATAAACAACACAGTAATACAAGAAAAGGACCATGGGTTAAAATGCTTACCATTTTGGGTAACAGGCCAGTACTTCGTACAGATCAAATGGTAAAAATACCATCCACCTGTACTATGATAGGACAATACCAAAAAAAAAAAAAAAAAAACAATATCGCACTTCAATATTACATTTCCAAGTTTTAAAGATACCAAATACAGATTTAAAAGAGCTTGGTATAAAAACTAATAAAACAAGATATCTTACAGATTGTACATTTACAAGCATAATGGAATTCTACTGTTTAGTAAGTCATTACAAGTATATTTGAAAGACAGATTACAATTTGGTATAAATGGACAATATTGCCTTCAAATTTCAAAATGTTTATTAAAGTGGCACCACAGTTTGTATGTGTGGTTTCAAATAACCCAGTGTTAATAGTAAAAGACAAAAACAGAAGCTGATACTGCCCATAACTGGTGCGACATATTCAGAGAATGGTCATCATCTGGAACCAAATTGCTAAATTGGTTAATACATCCTGTGTTGATAGTTTTAGAGGTAATAATAATACTGACAACTTAAAATTGTTTTATATGCTGCAGGTTAAGAGTTACAATAACTCAACAAGTCATGGTAAATACTGTAAATAGCAATGCTGACGAAACAAATGCAGTCTTTTCTTTAACTAAAGTTTAGTCCGTTCCTCCAAAAAAAAATAAAATAAGGGGGACCTGAAAGAATAATAGTAACTGTTGCTAGCATGATTATTAGTTTGAATAAGAAGCTGCAAGAATGATATGAAATATAAAGGGTTAATTTAGAAATAGTATAAAATGCTAAAAAAATAGATGGTAGTAAGTGTGCTGACATAGCTTAATTAGATATTGGCATCCATGTAAAGGAGTATATTATTGAGAAACAAAGTCTGTAAAAATAACTGCGCAGATGGCAGCTGGAAGGGCATCAACGAAGTAAAGAAATGTAACATCAAGCAAGATAAAGTTGGAACATCAAGTTTCAGATAGTGCTGGAACACCACGTTTCAGATAATGCAAGACTGAGTTTCCATGGATCATCAAACTACAAAGAACCAAGGACAAGGGAACAAAGGAAAACTGTTATACAAAGAAAGAACTGTTATACATCAGTCTTTGAGAAAAAATATCAGACTTTTTGGTATAAATATGACTGTGTATAAACAAGCTTTGGGATTTTGCCATAGAGAGCTGACAGCATCTGTGTTGCATGCTTGTAGATCCAAAAGGAAAATGTAACAGTAAAGCGTATTAACTGAAGCGGTTGTCTCAGTGTATTTATTGTGCTTAGTACAATACAGGTCTATATTAAATCATTGAATGCTTAGAAAAGCAAATGATGATTTATCAACCCCATGTAAGTGAAAGCTTACAAACTCAAATGCTTAGAACACAAAAAAAAAAAAACACTTAAAACATAACATAAAGTGGGGAGATTTGCCCCCACACCCCCCGATGTGGGAGGCTGTGCCACCCACACACCCCCTTCTTAAATATACCAACTCTGAGATCACACTACAGTGACAAAAATGGCAAAGTAACGGATGCGGCCAAGCGATTTCTTTCCCAGGGAAAGAATTCACTTATATGCCGCTTCATCATTTTGCCTTTTCATCTTTTCAAGTTCAACCAAGATGCATTCGAAAGAATGCGTCTTCGGTCATCTAATAGGAACCCGTACAATACAATAATAAGACTAGTTGGTCGCAATAAATAGTTAAATATACTGTGTCATGCTTGCATGCAAATGCAAGTAAAAGCAAGAAACCAACAGAAGACGTCAAATAATTCTTCAGATGCTCCACCTTTGTGCAAAGAGATGACAGTGGCTATCCTCCACTCGGCTAAGATGAAGTTGATACTCAGGCTTTGGTTGAAAAGGGTGTCTAGTGGTGCTGCAAGTTCCTGCCTGAGTTCATGTAGGATGCAGCCTGGGATGTTATCGGGTCCCATGAAGGCTGTATTTTTTGCCTTTGAGAGGGCAGTGATGACTTTCTCCCTAGAGATAAAGGGAGGGGGCAGGTGCTGGGGATGTCCTGATTTACTGATGGAGTTACAGAGGGGTGAAGTTTTGCTGAACCTGTCTTTTAGCAGGTTGGCTATATCTATGGCATTTGTGTATGTGCTGTTCTTGACCACCAGTTCTGAGCAGATCTGAGTGCTTCCTTTAAGACTGCCGACATATGTGAAAAAGGCCTTATGATTGTCTTTAATAGATGTGGCCAGTTTGGACTCAAAGTTTGCTTTGGAGGATTTCACCAATGCTCTTATTTGCTTGTTCAGGCTAAGGGGAGATTGCTTCCAATTAGGCACCTGCTCCTTCTTCGTCCTGGACATCAATTTTTTTCCTTTTATTATAGAGTTTATTTCTTGCAGATGTCCAGCAGACAAGTTTACTCTTCCTTGAGGGTATTCCTGATTCCATGCAGCAACATAAATGCTCATATAGTACTTTGGTGTAGGTTTTGACATTTGTACCAGTTCCTACGGAGAGGGAAGGGACTGTAAAGCTCTTTATACCTCCCCTCAGGAGGCTGTAATCATCTTTGGAGAAGTTTTTTTGTTTGACCCTAGCTAGGGGGGAGTTGAGGGAGATGGTGACTTCGAAATTGACTGCTTTGTGGTTGGATCATACCAGGGACGATGACACTGTTGGGATGCTGCAGTAGTTATTCATGTTGGTAATGCCAAGTCCAAGATATTATCACCTCTTATGGGGTGTTGACCAGCTGGTCCAAGGCATTTGCACTGAGAAAATCAAGGAATCTCTGGGCATTTGTGTTTTGACATGAGTAGATCTTCCAATCTATGGCTGGATATTTAAAAGTCACCTAGGATCAGGGTAAAGGGTTTAATCTTGATAGATTCTAAGAGGTCCAGATAGGTGAAGTGGGCATCTTGAGTTAAAGTTGGGGGCCTGTAGCTAGCTATGATTTGAATAGGGGTCTTGTCAATGGATAACTGCACCTGGAGTATCTCTTGTGCAGCATACTGTTTGCCCAGCCTGGAGGTGTGTATGTCTTTAATATATATATATATATATATATATATATATATATATATATATATATTGAAACACCACCTCGTTTTGTTTTGCTGCCCACAGTTTGGGGTCTGAAGGTATGATATGATGAGTAACCTGGTATGCCTGGGGTGCTCTCCACAGCTTTGAACCACGTTTCTGTGACTAAACAAATGTCAGCATCTTCCACGGTTAAGAATGCTTGCAATGAGTGCAGTTTCATGTTTAGACTCCTAGCATTTAGCAGCATGGCCTTTAATTTGGGTTTTGATGAAATTTTAATGTTGGTAGTTTTGACTTCATGGCATTGCCTGAAAAAGGCACTATGGGGGAGGCAACAGCCTTTGCCAAATCCTGAAGCCCAAGGCAAACAGATGCAGGCCATCTCTGGCAAATCATGGTCTTCCCAGGCTGTCAGGTACTGTATCTAATAAATCTACCCACATTAAGGACTCCATCAAAAAGATCTGCAAAAATCTGAAGTAAACATGAGGAAGATCAAAGTAGAATATAAATTAAAATTAGCACCCAAATCCAAGGATAATCATAAATCTTTCTTCAAGTACTTCAAATAATTAAGAAATTACAAACAGCAATGCTCTAAATTAATATTTAATGGCATTACCTCCTCTGATCCTAAAGATGCTGCTAATATATTTCCAGATTAATTTAGTGCCAGCTTCATACCAGAAACAGTCATTGAAGTTTCAGAAATTCCAAAGTCCATTCTTCTCCTGCAGATTATTATGGATCACATCCTAACTGCACTCTCTAAAGCTAAAAAATGCCATGTCTGTGGACCTCAACAATATGCCTGGTTTCTTATACAACAGTGCCAAACAAGCCCTATCTAAACCTTTCCTAAAACATTTCATTTGAAGCACTCTCAGCAAGAAACATTGGTAGCAGTCATCTGTGTGTCAGATGTGGGAACCATGGGAAATGTCAGGGTGATGCACAGGCACATTGTATATGATAAAAATATTAAAATAAAAATATTAAGCAGTTGGTACTTTTAATGTACCTGGGACTGGTAATTTGGCTACTCTTGAAGTGGCTGTTCAGGGTCCGGCCGTGGCTACTGCTTGGGAGTGCTTTATGAGGGAACAAGAATGTCATCTTGTGAACCCTTTTCAAACTTTGGGCTCCTCTACTGTGACTGCTTTATCGGTAGAGGCTGTAAACCTGAGGGAGAAGCTGGAGAATTATTTGCAGAAGGAGGCTAGTATACATATTAATATTCTTTACCTTCAGCGGTATGTACAGCTGAATATTACCCCAAGAGGTCTGCGAGCACACAAAACACCTGCAACCCCCGTTGAGGAGGGGAATGCTAAGGATATGGCCTTTCAAAAAAGATGGGTACAGCCAGCTCACCAGTGCTCCACTGAATGGATATGCATCCTAATTGAGAGGGATGAGTTAAAGAAGTGAAGGCTTAAAGAAGAAATCAGAATGGTGAGTGTTGAAGTTGATAAACTTTTAACATCTGTTAAACTGACTAGGAGGAAATTAATGGCAGACTTGTGGACTTTGAAGAAGTACTAGTAGAGCGTAAAAGCTATAAAATGAACTGAGACATTAAGGGTTACAGTCTTGATAAAGCATTTCTTTGGAAAAGAAAAAAAGAACAGATCGTTTTCATCTAGAAGCAGAAGTAATAATGGTAGTATGATGCCAGGGGGGCAAAAATATTTCTGGTTCGTTTCTTTTGCTGCTTTTGAAGAGGGAGATTTGAGTGCTGCAGCTGAGGGGAGTGTGGAACACTTTCCAGCTTTGCCTAAAGCACAAAATCCGAAAGACAGACTTTAACAACAGAAAATGGGGCTGCAGTGAATGGGGCCAGCAAAAGAACTATAACAAGAAGAACAGTACAACAAGAAAAAACGTTGGTACTAATGTAGTTTGTGATAATTTATGTGTTAAATTTGCCCAAACCTGAAATTTCTGATGTGGTTATGTCTGTAATATATCTTGGTCTCAAATTTATACCAACTGCTTTACCGAGATTACATGTACTTAAAAGTGAAATCTTTTCTTTTAGTAGAAAACTGCATTTAATGTACTACTTTAAACAAGAGGGAGGGGTTGTGTTTAATGACTGTTATGAAAGTAGTGATGAGGAGTCTTTTTATTCATGCCTGTCATCTCATGAAGATTTGTTTGAGAATGATTTTAATGCCTATTGCCAACTGAATACTGATGCTATCTCTGTTAAAAGCCCGTTTATTCTACCTTTTCTAAATAATACCCTGCAAGGATTTTTTTGCTACTCTTAATTTTGAGGTTGAAAACATGTACTGATCCTGTATAGAGAATAAGTCTAACATGTTTTAAGTTTACTAAGCAGCAATGGCAGCCCTATTGGAATTTGGTAATGATAGAAGATGGGTGGTTAAACCATCTGACAAGGGCAACTAGATAGTAATCATGCACTTCACACAATACTTAGAGATGTGTTATAAACATTTTGAATAATGCAGAAATTTATAGAAAATGTGATGTTTCTGATTACTTTGAAGCTATTAAGCAGAACCAACTTTTGTTAGACAAAGGCCTAAAGCTGGGGTATTTCACCTCTAAGGATGTGAAAAAGAAGTTTGGAGTGGAAAACTGCACTATGGCAGATTTTTATTGCTTACCTAAAACACACAAAGGTTTAACTAACCTTAGTGGCCGACCTATAGTGTCTGCACAGAGGTATTTTTTGAAGAATATAAGTGTGTTGTTACATGAACATCTTAAGAAATATATTATGACTACAGACTCCTATATCAAGGACAGCCAGGACTTTTTGAACAAAATAAAGGGTAAAGTTTGGAATATGGACATGTTTTGACTCTGTTTGGATGTCAAAAGTCTATATACTAATATTAAGCATGAAATAGGGACAGGCTTTGTTCCATTTTTTGGGGGAATCTCCTATGTCTCATTTTCTGATAGATTTAGTTATGTTTTTGTTGGTGCGGTCATCCTAAGGGCAAGAAAACTGGGTTAAACATACATTTACAGAGGAAAAATAAACACACGTGAAGGCAATCAATCTGGTTAAAAACGGAAGAGGAGAACAACCATCGCTTCCTTCTTTTATTGTAAAGTACATGATCACATGACCTCTCTTAACCTCTCTACACCAACGACGTCAGTGTAAGAGCACACATACGATCATTCACTCTCTTTTATTATTATAAGCCAACACCCCCACTTGCTCTTACGCTGTATACAAATGCATTTTAAGAACATATTTTGGATAACTTTTCTTCACATTCCAAATACGTAATATATGAACCTTTCAATTTTTTATTTCATCGCAGGTTTAGTAAAGATATCTGCAACCATGTCCATTGTTGGGCAATATTCAATACTTATTTTGTCATCATTAAGTGCTGATCTAACAAAATGATATTTAATGTCAACATGTTTACATCTCTGACGGCTTACTGGATTTTTCAATAAAGCGATTGCTCCTTGATTGTCCTCAAATATTGTTACTGGCACACATTTACACTCTCCATCCATTCCACTCAGCAACTGCACAAGGTACAAACTCTCCTGTGTTGTCACTGCCAATGTCATGCACTCTGCCTCACATGTAGATAAAGACACAGTTTGTTGTTTCTTTGATTTCCATGAAATAATAGGCCCATCTCTGTTTAGGCTAAAGCAATAACCTGTTGTACTACGCCTATCGTTTTGATCTGTTGCCCAATCTGCATCACTGTAGGCTACAAGCTGAAGTTTCTCTTCACTTTTCTTGTAACACAGCTCTCTGTCCAATGTACCTTTTAAGTACCTTAACACATGTTTGGCTAGCGTTAAATGAGATTCACTCAGTTGTGACAAATATTGTGAAAGTTTCCTTACAATCCAGCTAAGATCAGGTCTTGTACATGTCATAACATATATCAAACTACCCACAAGCTCATGATATTTTCTTGGGTTGGTAGACTCACTGTCACATTCAAAGTTTGTTTTTTGTTCAGAAGGGGTACTTCTTACTTTACAATTAGACATACCAAATTTCTAAAGAATTTTTGTGATGTACCTCTTTTGGTTCATCTTTACTTCACCACTGTTCTGGGTAAAGTCAATGCCTAGAAAATGTCTTAGCTTTCCCAGATCTTTCATTTTAAATTTAGCTTTGAGCATTTCTTTTACATCGTTCAGTGATTCATTGTCACTAGCTGCAATAATGAGATCATCAACCCATATAATTAGGACCATTTTCTCATTTTTAGCCTGTCTAATGTATACAAAGTGGTCTGCCGGGTTTTGGATAAAACCATTTTCACAAAGATAATTGTGCAACATTTTGTTCCAGTTACATCCTGATTGTTTCAATCCGTACAATGACTTATTCGGTTTACAAACCAGTTTTTCATCATTATTTGATTTCTTTTCGAAACCTTCAGGTTGCTCCATATACTCTTCATAGTCAATAGGAGCATGTAAATAGGCCGTTTGTACATCCATCTGGTGCAACTCTAAATCATACTGAGCTGCCATCTGCATTAGACTTCGTACAGATGTCATACTCGCAGTTGGTGCAAATGTTTCATTGTAGTCTATACCAGCAACTTGACTGAAGCCTTTAGCCACATATCTGGCTTTGTAAGTCTCGGTGTTATCTGCATTGTCTTTTACAGTGAAAACCCAGCTACACCCCACTGCATTTTTATCTTCTGGTAGTGTGATGAGCGTGAATGTGTTGTTTTCCTTTAAAGACTTAAGTTCCTCCTTCATAGCTTTAACCCACTTCTCCGAGTTAGATGAAGTCATGGCCTCTTTAAAGCTATGTGGTGTGTTGCATATTAGTCGGTAATAATAGTCAACATTAACTGCCACATAATCATCATTTTCAACTTTACATTCATAGTTCTTTAAGTATGCAGGTGGTTTTCTCTCTCTTTTGGAGTAGTGTGTATCCTGCCTTTCCTCTTCCTGTCTTATTTTTGTGGCTCCGTCATTTATTGTAGATTCAGTGTGATTTACTTGTATTTCTTTTATGATTTGACCATCAGCTTTTGATTCTGACTTAACATGCACACTTCTTCTGGTATTAAAATTTTCATCCATCACTTCTGGGTCTGTCTGAATCTGGCATTCAGCTACATTCTTAGTAATAAACTTGACTAACCTGTGTTTAAGGACCCTTCCTGTGTCTGGATAATAGACCAGGTATGATGGGCTGTTTTTATCATATCCACCAAAGATCCCCTTATCACATCTTGGGTCTAATTTCTTTTTATCTTGTCTGTATGCATAGCACACTGATCCAAATTCTCTCACCCTTGAAAGATCAGGTTTCTTTCCTGTTAGTATGAAGAATGGGGTCTGTCCCACACGCCTGTTATAACATCTGTTGCGAATAAAAGTAGCAGTCATTACTGCCTATGTCCACAATTCTTTAGCTAGGTCACTCTCTATCAACATACACCTTGCCATTTCAAACAGTGTTCTCCAGTTTCTCTCTGCTGTCCCATTCTGATGGGGTGAATAAGGTGCTGATGTTTCGTGTCTTATAGCATTTTCATTCAGTAGTGGCTGAAAGTCTTTTGACATGAACTCAGTGCCATTATATGATCTGATGCACTTTGCCCTCCCATAAGGGGCTAAATCTGTAATGAACTTTTCAATTGCCTTGACTGTGTCACCCTTGGCTTTCAGAAAGTAAACAAATATTGCACCTGAGTAGTCATCAGTAAATGCTAAAGTGTACTTAAATCCATTTTTTGCTACTGGCTCAATTGGGCCGGCCAAATCAGTATGGACTAGTTCAAACATAGTTTTTGCTCTTGCATCTGGTTCTCTGTTTCTGCTCTGAACAAATTTTCCTTGCATACAGGTTTCACAATCTAGGTTAAATCTCTCAACTTTATCTTTAATTTGCATTCCTTTTACCACCTTTTCTAATTTTGACACATCTTCAAAATTACAGTGACCAAGAATCTTATGCCATGCTTGAATGTCATAACAGCTCTGAGATGCATCATAATGTTTCTCACCATCGTTTTCTTCATCATATGTGTCTAAATAATAGACTCTATCACACTCAATTATGTCAAACCTGGTGCTGTTTTTATAGATGAGTTGGTCCCATCCTTGTTTAAAGTCGATCGAGGCCCCTTTGGACATTGCTGCCTTAACAGAAAAGATGCTTTGTGGATACGTCGGGATGTACAGCACCCAAGTCATCATCATCTTTACTTTGCGTCCCTCTGTGTTCAGCAGCCATACCTCCGCATTACCTCTCTTCTGCGCAACACCACAGGTTCTAGTCCCATCAGCCTATTTCACAAAGTGCTCCTCTGGTTGGAAAGTTGCATCAAAGTATTTAAACTTTTTCAGGTCGTTAATTATGTGTGACATGGCGCCAGTGTCTACCATTAATCCTTTCTATTTTAATCCACGAATCTGGTGCTCATTCATTCTGAAAACAAATGTGTGATCATCCGCGTCAGTTGCTTGTTTCACATTATCTTTCTTATTTCATCTGCAGTTACTGCCCTTGTGGCTAGAGTTTTTGCACAAACTACACCACTGTCTTTTATATTCTCTCTGGCATTCTCGTGTCTTGTGTCCCTTTAGGCCACAGCTATAGCATGTAATCTCTGCTTTTACTCTTTCTCCAAAGCCACTCACTTTCATCACGTTATCATTACTTACCTTGGCATTAAATTTCTCAGTATGCTCATAGCTTCTCAACCTTGTTTTGAACTCGCCAAAGCTCAGCTTATCATCATCTTGCGTGATGTGGACTGCAAATGGTTTAAAAGTTTCCAGCAATCCTTTCAGAATCATTGCAATTAGTAATCCATCACTGAGCTTCACCCCAGTATTTCTAAGCACCGTAATGGCCGTTTCAGCCCGAATAATATAGTCTGTGACACTTTCACTGGTAGCCTTCTGGAGGTATGTTAATTCGGTGTATAAGCTAATTACCCATGGCTTCCCTTTCCAGGCATAATGGTCTCTCAGGATCTGAAGTGCTTCTTTACTGTCATCTGCAGCTTCTCTCATGACGAGGGACAAACTTTTGTCGTCTAAGAACTGTATTAGTTCTGCATAGGCCTCCTCATTTTTCTCAACGTCGCCTTCCTCCTCATTCTCGTCATCCTCTGTGTCCTGCTGCACATTTTGCAAAATGGTGTCTTTCAGCCCTAGCAAGCACAGGTCTCCCAAAAACTTTGTCTCCCACAACTTGTAATTCTTTTCATCTCCATCAAAACATAGTCTATGCCATCGGCTTCCTACTTCCCTCCTGGGCCCATAACCTGTTGGCGCTGTCATCTTAAGGGCAGGAAAACCGGGTTAAACATACATATGCAGAGGAAAAATAAACACATGTGAAGGCAATCAATCTGGTTAAAAACAGAAGAGGGGAACAACCCTCGCTTCCTCCTTTTATTCTAAAGTACATGATCACATGGCCTCTCTTGACCTCTCTACACCAACGACGTCAGTGTAAGAGCACACATACAATCATTCACTCTTTTGTTATTATAAGCCAACAGTTTTGTCTAAAAAAACATTTTTTTTATGTTCAATGGAGACATTTTCCAGCAGTTGCAGGGCACTGCCATGGGGGCGGCTTTCACCCCATGTATGCCAATTTAGTCATGGCTAAACTTGAAGATGATTTTATTTACAGACATGATTTTTTCAGATCTAAAGTTATTTTATATTTTAGATTTATTGATGATCTTATTTTTTTATGTCAAGGAAGACAGACAGAGGCCCTTGAGTTTGTTAATGACTTACAAGCTAATACTATGGGCTTAAGCTTTGATGGTATGCAGCTTGGCCCACAAGTGAATTTTTTGGATATAAGTCTAGATGGATTTACTACTAGTCTCCATAGGAAATTTGAACATAGAAATGTATTCTTATATGGGAATAGTTGTCACCCCAGACATTTGGTCAAGGTACTGCCCTATAATGAATTCTTACGAATTCATAGGCTATGTAGCCTTGATATGAGCTTTGATTTAGAGATAGCTGAAGCAGAAAACATGTTTATTAGAAGAGGTTATGATGTCCAGCTGGTCAGGGAAGTTAAACAAAAAATTATGGATATGAGGCATTCTGCTAACTCTCAGGGAGATTCTCATTATGTCCATGCTAGTGGAAAATATAATGTTTGTATTGGTGGAAATCAATCTACCAATGCAGCTGTGAACAATGGAGATCAGAATAAAGTTTTCTTAGTGACAACTTTTGAGGAAATAGTTAAAAAAGCACGTAGCTTGTGGCCTATGCTCCTAAGGGATAACATTTTGAACTCTATACTACCTGATTTTGTAAGTATTGCATATAAAAGAGCTAGGAATGTGTCCGACATTCTGGTACATAACCAATTTTGTTTACCAGATGTAATTGTCAGTCAGAGTTTAAGCATAAATAAAGGCACTGTTCCATGTGATGGTTGTTCCATCTGTCAATATGTAGTAAGCTCTTTTTCCTATATTAATAGAATCAAGTTTACAGCTAGGCATGAATACAGTTGTAATACGGAGGGGTTAGTGTATGTGTTGCGATGTGGATGTAAGAAGTTTTACATAGGGGAAACTTACAGGAGTTTTAGGGTCCGGTTGCAGGAACATATTAGGGATATAAAAAATAAAAAAATTAGAGAGTCCCCTTGGGAGTCATTTTTTGACAGCATACAACTCTAACTCTGATTCTCTTAGGGGCTGTGTATTGGAAAAATTGTAAGTTGGCATAGGTGAATGTGTGTCTTTAAAATACAAACTCTTAAAAAAAGAAACCCTGCTGATTTTAAAGTATGGTACTTTGGAGCCTCAGGGACTCAAAGAATGTAACTGGAAGTATGTGATTTGAATTGTATGCTTAATTGATTAATTGTTTTGTGCAATATGCTGTATATAAGCAAACAGTATTTTGTAGTGTTTTTACTCTTGGAAGGCTGTGTAAGCCAAGGCGCTAAGTGTTTCATTGGATCGAATATCTTGGTGGTATTTTATTATTTTATTTTTTTGTATTTTTAAGTTGTATTTGCACATTGTATATGATACCCTGTACATTGCAAACCACCTGACAGCTGATGAAGCAGGAGATCTTCTCAGTGATGTATTGGACACCATGTGGAGCAGGTGGGACTTTGATGGCAGCATGTGTGCATTCAGTGACTCCCAGGACTACGTGGAGATGGACTATGTTGTAAAATGCCCTCAGAGGGATGGTTCTCTCCTCTGCTGTCATTGAAAACCATATATTCTCCTCCACATGCTGCAGCATCACATCAAGGAACTTGTGTCAGATCTGTGATGCTAATGCCTATGAAATTCCTAGTTTGTCCCCTGTCAAATGGACGGCACAGTGGTGCAGCTGTAGCGTTGTCACCTCACAGCAAGAGGTTCTCCGGTTCGATTCTCGGCTAAAGTGCCTTCTGTGCGAAGTCTGCATGTCCTCTCTGCATTCATGTGGGTTTTCTCCGGGTACTCCAGTTTCCTCCCATGTTTACAAAGACATGCATCTGAAGCGTTTCTTCCCAGGCCTCAGCTGAAAATTGGCTTTGTTCCAAATCAGACTTTCCTGGTAAACAAATGTTAAATAAATAAATAAAAATAAAATAAATAAACGCTGAAAGGTCCCGTCTGCAAGGATGATTAATGTTACACATACCTTCATGTCAACAGTGAGGGCATTCCATGTATCCCATTGATTCCATATGTGGGTGATACATGTCTACTAACTCAAATATGGCCTGCCTATGTAAATAGCAACAATCAACAATGTCTTAGTCATGTCCTGGTCATGTATGTGATGGCATGTTAGGCACTGGTGCACCCAACTGTGATGTGGAGGATGTTGACACACAACATTGTGAGCACTGGCTCCAAAAAGCAGACTTTAACACGTTCTTCAGCTATAGCTGCTGCTATCCGTAACATATCATCATAAGCCTAGCTGCTGTACACCAAAGATTCCTGTCATTCAGAAAGGATGAACACTGTAATGCACAGCACATAATTTATGTGACTCTGAATCCCTCTGCTATGTTACCTTTAAATACTTGCATGTGTAATGACACTCTTTTTTATGGTACCCTCATTTGCATTGTGTTATTCACTCATGCCCATGCCATCCATACATACTGTGCTGTTTCTCTCTTAACACTACCATACTACCTGTATCTCTGAGTCAGTCCCTCCCTGCACTCTTCGCACTAGTTCACTTAATGTTACTCTGTAAATATTTCTGAATAAGCCCAACATTCACTGTCTCTTTGCTGTACTAGACACAAGTCAGATACAATGCAGTGGTGCTGCCCATTGTATAAACTTTGTAATGAAATCTTTCAACAACTTTCAAGTAGCATGCTTTTGCAATGTTTAATACAAATATGAATGGATAATATCCAATACCTAGAGACATCACAAGGCTAATGCTTGAGAAATCCGTGAAGGCGTCACTAGCATTCCTTACCTGGAAACATTTTTAATCTTTTTAATTTTACATACATATACTGGCATTAAAATTATAATTACTGGAAATTATACTTAAAAATCATGGGTATAATTCCTGCATTTCATCTCATGAAAATGGAATTTTATTTTTTTTAAGAATTGTAAATCAGTGTCCTGGTTCTGTTATGGATCTTGCACTGTTAATCCAAGAATCTATCTGGAAATGTTTCATTTTTTTACTTTAGAGCTATTTGAAAGAACTTATAACCATTAATCATCTTTTTAAAGTCCTTAATATCAATGTTCTGCCTCATCTCTCATTGTTCCACCCTTTTCCACTGCACTTGCAAAAAATGTATGGTTCATTCTACCGCACTTCCTTCTTATATCTAGGTCTTCAAAGAGTGTTCATGATCTTGAAAGCAGAACTGCTAGGTCAGGACTGGACTCTGTTTTAGTACTCTACAATTTATTCTACAAACTCCTTGATGGCAGATACTCTCCAGATTATTTATTCTGTCTGTAGGAAAATAAGGGATCTGGGAAGCATAGAAAACCAAAGAACTTCATCATCTCATGAAGGTTAGGGATGTAGCAAAGGCTGTCTGGAAAAGATCACCCACCAGCAGTCTGAGAACCAAATGTACTGATCTTGTAATCCTGGCTGATAAAGCTGTTAGAAGACACAAAGGTATAAGCTACAAAATAAGTAAACCAGACACCTATCCAGTCCCAAGACCTTTGGAAGTCAGGTGAGCAAGCTGTAAAGTAGGACTCTCATTCCACTTTAAACTACATAAATTAGACTCTGTCCCACTAATTCCTGAGGGTTAAAAGGAAATTCAGTTTACTGCCAAAAAAATTTCTAGTTTTCACTTTATACCAACTATTGGTGTGTGAATCTTCTTTCCCCCATTTTGTTTTAATAAATTGACTCAAAAACAAGTTAGTTCCCTCTTGGAGATGCTTCCTGAAAACAACAGTGTAGACAGAGATAGCCCATGTACCTGGTTTAAGAGATAACGGAAGTATTTCCCTTGCAGTTTTTAATTCACATTTCCAGTCCACCTCTCTGCTAACTTCCTGCTGCCTGGAAAGTTGTCAGTTTTTCTCTACCCAAATTTTCACTGCCCATTGCTATTTCTGAATTCAGACTCATTTCTGACATTATCTCATTAGCAAATACGTTTAAAGGGGATTTTTTAACAGTTACTGATGATCTCACAGTTGACTGTTCTCCAGGTTTAACATGACTTTACACTGGGCAGAACCATGGCAAATATTCTGTGGGTACTGTCATATGGTACATTGCATGGCACAGAGGCTAGCCTACTAATTGGTCCCTTATACTGGTACCTTGTTTGTTATCTCGCCAAACTTTTGACTCAATCATAAATTTCTTCTGCATTGCATGAAGGCTGTGGAGAGAAGTTTTGTTGGTGATCTTGACCTGTTTTCAAGTTTACCAGTCCACAAGACTGACTGTCAAACATATGACTTTTCAAGAAGGGTAATTAACAAAACCCAAGTTAATAATTTTACTCCTCATGAATGAGTCAAGGTTACTTCGAAAGGCAGTTAATGAATAATTTATTCTAATAATAAGGAAAACCTTATGCCATAATCCTGGGATGTGCTGTGTAATGTACCTATCACCTTTTTTCAGTTACTATTATTTTAGTATTATATTTATCCATCTGATATTAGCTTCCTCAGTGGTACATTCAAGGCTTTGGCTTTCAAACTAAATTAAATTAAACTTTACCTTATAGATGAGATGAAGTTACTTCTAAGTAATCAGTAAAACAGAATATAATGATAATTCATTGGATTTACCTGATTAACAAATGTATAAAATAAAAAAAAATGCATGGAATACTGTTCAGACAGATGTGTCTACAACTGCTTGAGCATTGCTTGACTATTCCCTTTGTAAATCCTTACCACTGCAACTTATTTCCATAGGTCAGAGGCCTGTCCGCATACTGACATTGTGTATAACATGATTGATTGGGTTTAATTAGGTATTTCTTGATACAGAAAACCACCAGGTATTATGTCTGGTCCTGTAAAACTTGACTTTTTAACTTACTTGTGGCAACACTTATCACATCTGTGTTTATAGAAAGAATATTCCCCTTGCATCTACAGCATTGTTGCATACTTTTTGATCATTATGAAATCTGTACAAAATTGTTCTTCAAACATGATATCTTGCTGAAAGACCTTTTTCAGGTCAAAATTAGTTCTGCTGTTAGTTCCTTGAATTTAGTTTACCTTAGAATACCTAAGGGCTTAATTCTTGTACATCTTCTTAAAGTATTTCAAAAACTAAAAATACACCATGGAGAGAAATGCAGGTTAGCCCAGAAAATGCTTTAATTCACGTACAGTTTAGTGTTTTTATCACTAAACAGGAACTTTTTAAGAACTCAAAATGTACTTTGACCCTATAACAAATTTAAAAAAACATGCCAAAAAAATCACATGATATGGTTCAGCCAGTTTCAAAATTCCATTTGTTTACTTTTAAAATTGCACTCATTTACTTTGTAGTATGTGTAATGTTTTGCACTTTTTATGTTTTTTTTTTTTTGCAATTTACCTGACTATTTTAGAAACCCCCTTTACCCTAAACACATTATATACCTTCACTCCCTACTAGATGGGGACATACATCCTAACCCTGGCCCAAACCATACCTCTACCACTGAAAAATGGAATCCAAACACTAGTAATTCCATAGCCCCCTCCAAGCCTTCTAACTCTCTCCTCATAGCACATCTCAATATACGCAGCATTAACAATAAAATTTGTCACATACACACCCTCCTAGATGTCCATCAATTTGATATCCTATGCTTATCTGAAACTTGACTAAAACCTACTGTTAAAGACAACAAAGTAACCCCACCTGGTTACAATATCATTAGAAATGACCGCACCACCAAAAAGGGAGGTGGGGTCGCAATCCTCTATAAAGCAGAATTAAACGTTAACACAGTAGACCTTAATCCACCTTTAGACAACAGAGCTGAAATACTAATCTCTAAATTTCAGGTCTTGCAAAGCTATAAATGTTATTTGTTTACACCTACCTCCAGGAAACAACATCAGTACCCTTGAAAATATCCTTAATTGGCTTTCTATTAATCTCCCACAAGAAACCATAATCCTAGGAGACTTTAATATCGACTGGCAGTCCTGTAATAATACACACCCCACCACCCATATTAACTTATACGGCTTCTCACAAACTATTAACTCCCCTACCAGAACTAATAAACCCAACAACAAACAAAGTACTTTGGACTGGATACTTACTGATAATCCTCATCAAACTTACAAAGTAGGAACCCTCCCAGATGACCTAAGTGACCACTTCCTAACCTATATTATCAGATATAAAACAAACCTACCTCACCCTAACACTGTCAGAACAGTACGCAACAAAAAGCAATTTAACCTTCAACTCTTCCAGACAGAACTTAATCAATGTAATTGGTCACCACTAAAATCTCTCCCACTTGATGAAGCAGTAACCTATTTCAATGCCACATTCCTAGCCATTCTGAACCACCATGGCCCAGTACGCTCTGTTAGATGTAAAGCTAAACCAGCCCCCTGGCTCTCTAATGCTACTAGGCAAAAAATCCTTCTGAGAAACAAAACCTGGACAAAATGACGTACTACTTAAAATCCAACAGATCACCAAACCTTTAGGCAACTTAGAAATTACACTAAAAAAGCCATTGTGTTAGACAAAAAGAACTTTTACCTCCAGGCACAGCAGACCTATCAAATGAAACCTCAAAAGTTCTGGAACACCATTAACAAACTTCTTTTCCCAGGACAATCTATCACTCCCAACCCACTAGGCTCCGACCCCGAGAGTCCCATTCACACTGCCAATGCCTCTAATTTTTTCTTTACCAATGCCATCCAAACTCTTGCTAGCCAACTATCTCCAGATACCACAAATCTGCCTACTTCATCTTCAAACCCTCCCCCAACATTTCAGTTACAACCTGTGTCTACTTCCAGTATATGCTCCCTTCTCCAAAAACTAAAACCTACCAACCCTTCTGCTGACCAACTCCCAGCTGAATACCTTCAAAAAGGAGCTAAAGCCATTGCCTACCCCATATCCATTCTGATCAATAGAACCATAAGTGAAGGAAATATCCCATCCATCTGGAAAATTTCTTACATTATTCCACTACACAAAGGTGGAAATTCTTATGACTTCTCTAACTTTCGTCCTATAGCTCGGCTATCACCTCTAGCAAAAATTATGGAAAAGTGTATCCATAAGCAACTTCTTAACCACCTTCTTCAAAACAACTTACTTGCCAACTGTCAACATGGCTTCAGACCTTATCACAGTACCACCACTGCCCTGTTATCATTCACAGATTGTATTAACAATAACCGTAACAAAACTATTCTTTCCTCTGCAGTATTCATTGATTTATCCAAAGCTTTTGACATGGTTAATCACCAACTCCTTTTTCATATAATGAAATCTCTATCACTTAATCCCTTAGCCATAAATTGGTTCAAATCTTACCTGGAAAACAGACAGCAGGCTGTACTCTGGCACAACAATCTTTCTAATCTCCTTCCCATCTCCCTTGGTGTCCCTCAGGGCTCCATATTAGGTCCTCTCCTTTTTTCCATTATTATTAATGACCTTCAGTCAGCAATTCCTCATACTACCTGCATTCAATATGCAGATGACTACTATTATCTGCTCAGCCACTTCTCAAACCGAACTACAGACCCTTACCCAGAAAGCATTTAATACTGTTGAAGAATGGTTCACAAACCGTTGCCTCCCCCTAAACCCCAAAAAACTAAACTGCTACTCTTCTCACCAACCCATAAGTCCACCCCCATACATTTCACACTTACATCTAACAATGGTACTCTTATTTCTCCCGACCCTACTACCAAACTCCTGGGAATAACAATAGACAATTTTTGATAGTCATATTAACAGTACAATAAAAATGGTCAACAAGAAACTGGGATCCCTCTATAGAATCAAACCCTTTCTTACACCAGTAGCCAGGACTGCTATAGCCAGAACTCACCTAATCTCTACTTTACTCTATGCTTCACCCATTTATACAAATCTTTCTAAAACAACCTCAACAAACTGTCACTATCCTATAATAATATTGCCAGATTTGCTACTGACTCTCCTTTCAGAACTCATCACTGCCTTAATTTAAAACAACTTGATTGGCTAGAATTTCTACACCATCTCCAATTTCTACAGCTTACTATAGCCCACAAGACCCTGTATCAACCCACCAATACTCCAATACTCTCTAGCCTCTTTACCCCCTACAATAATCCAAAACATTTACGCTCATCAAACAAACTAATGTTTAACACTTGCAGATCCAACAACTCAGCAGGAGGCTTCCTGTTCTCTAATACTGTTGGAAAGCTATGGAATTTACTACCCACTGAACTCACAACTCTGTCTTCTCTTACACTTTTTAAAATGAAACTCAAACTATACCTCAATTCACACTGGTTATGTTCCTGCACTAATCTTGACTAACTTTCTTACTTCTCACCAATAGCTACCGTACATCATAGTCTAACCCTTATAGTTTCCTTTTACCATGAAACTGCTAATGAATTTCATAAATATATGTATATAACATCCTCTCATTAATATTATCCTTGCTGTTTACTGTTCTTTCTATGAACAGTCGGAGTATGGTAGTTAGTATTTCTCTAACAATGTTCAACCATTTGCTATTTTTTTTTTGGAAAAAAAAAATATATATATATATATTTTTAGTTCTAACTACAATTTATTTGTACTAACTACTACTACTTTTTATATTGTATTTTGTATGTACCTTTGCTGTTATTTCCTTCTTTATTGTATTTTGTAAGTGTCTTGAAGCTTTTCTCCCCGGGCCTCTACTGAAAATGGACATGTATCCAGTTAGACTAGCCCGGTCAACAAATGTAAAATAAAATAAAATAAATAAATAAATACATTTATTTTTTGGTTAAATGCGAGGATTTTTTTATAACAACTTGAAATGAACTGCCTCTCTGTAAGACACATGGATTGTTTGTATTCTATTTGCTGTACTGTATCATGTGATTTTTTTTTTTTTTGGCATGTATGGTCAAAGTTATTCTTGAGTTCTGAAGAAGTTCCTGTTTAGGGATGAAAGCTCTAAACTGTGTATGGATTAAAGCATTTTCTGGGCTGACCTATGTTTGCCTTCTGGGTGTATTTTTAGTTTGTTATTTCACCCAGTGGAGTTTTTCTCTGTGCATGTTGGGTTCTTGGTTCTTTCAGTTCTGGCTAACTGCATAGACTCAGACCTTTGTACTATTGGTCCTATTTTTATGCTGATTTGGTTATTTATAAGCCCTCATCCATTCATTAAGTTATCAGATAGTTGCTGTATAGAAGACAAATATGATCAGCCTGGTAAAATGGCTTTAAAGGAAAAAAAAATGAATTTTGAGTTACAGAGCTCCATTTTAATCAAATTAAAGCTAACATTAACAAACTACTATTCTTCTTTTGCAGAGTCTCTAAGTTTATAACTTCTGAAGCTAGATTTTACATCGTGTGAGGTATTTTGATGACCCAGCTCAAATATTCTCTTCCCCTTAAAAAAAACTTAAAATCAGCATGGTCTACAAGTTCTTTCCAATTAGGATTTGCAGCTTTATTCTTGCAGCTTCTGGAAAGAGCATCATTGTCACACTCTTGACAGAGAGAACTGGCTTCCAGTTAAGGAATGTTTCAACTTTATTCTCCTTACATTTCAATCAAACTTCTAAAAGGATAATACTCCCAGACAGCATACTAGCTGAGGACAATACATACCCCTGTTATCTGACATCCAGTGGAACTCCGCTTCTGTATAATCTCTCATCAATTAAGCATTCTCATTAGCAAGCCCTTCCCTGACTCTCCTTCTATTGTACAAAAACTACCATTGATTGTTACTTGTCTTCATCCTTTTCTGTTTACTTACCTCATAATGTTCTCATGGTCTACTGTGAGTAGTAAAATCATGTTATCATTACTTTTATGTGCATGTTGAACTCTTTCCGGGACAGAGGAGCAAATGAGTCATTTAAAATCAGCTGATTATACCAGTTAACTACCATTAACTAAATAGAATAGATAGATAAATAAAGAGCGACAGAAAGATAAATTGATGTTTCAGTGCCAGAAAAGTCACTGAGCCTTTTAGAATGGAAGCAACTGTCTCAAAGAATGATTTATAGGTAAATTAGTATGTTAGTTAATCACTCACTAGTATAAGAATCAGGCAATGGGACCTATTAAATACCTTTTGTAAAAGCTTCTCTGCAGTTCCTTGGAATTATACTGCTACCTATTTTGGAACATAGACTCTAGCGGATCCATTTATACCAGACTACTATTTCAAGGAATGAACTTAAGGTAGAACACAAACTACTGCTAGCTCTTCTTGTTGCTGGATCCCCTGGGACTGATAACATGTATTCTCTCTTCTTCCAAATATATACTCCTTCACTGTCAGACCCCATTCAGCCCCTTACTCTGTCATACTTTTATTCCTACTGCGTCTAAGGATGTGGTCATGGCTACTGTTCCAAGGATTCCTAACCTCTCCATTTCTCTCTTCTCTCCCATTTTAGATTCTTTTCCATCCTCCTCTGCATGGCCAAGATTCTGAAGAGAGTTGTGGATGCCCATGTCAGACAGTACTTGAAAGCACATGATATCATGTCCAGAAATCAACAGGGTTTTCATAGGAAGTTCTGAACCACAGCTGCCCAATGGTTACTGGTTGATCATATACAATACATACATATATATATATATATATATATATATATATATATATATATGGGTCCTCTTCAAATTACCGACACGCGGAAGAGGAACGCGAAAGGACCGACAACGCAGTTGACCGACATGCTGAAATCCCGACAGCTGGAAGACCGACAAGGGGAACATGTAAGCGCGACTTGGTAAGTATGCGATAGTGAGGGATTTTGGATTAGGGAGCGGACAGGTAAGTGTGCAATAGTGAGGGATTTAGGGTTAGGGTGTGTGAAAGGTGAGTGTGCGGTAATGTCAGAGTTAGGGTTTGGGTAATGTAAGTGTGTGTTAGTGACGGGTTTATGTTTTAGGGTGGGTTAAGTAAGTTAGGAATAGGGTGCAGGTAGGATGCGTGTCTGGTACTGTCGGACCTTAGGGTTAGGGGTGGGTTAAGTGAGTTAGGGTTAGGGTGCAGGTAGGGTAAGTGTGCGGTAGTGTCGGACCTTAGGGTTAGGTGGGTTAAGTGAGTTAGGGTTAGGGTGCAGGTAGGGTAAGTGTGCGGTAATGTCGGACCTTAGGGTTAGGGTGGGTTAAGTGAGTTAGGGTTAGGGTGCAGGTAGGGTAAGTGTGCAGTAGTGTCGGACCTTAGGGTTAGGGTTTGGGTTAGGGCTAGTGGATATGTAATGTAGTGTAATGTGTTGTTTACGTTTAGTGTGTCGGTGTAATGGTGTTCGGTGTTTTGCATTGTCGGTATTGTGTGTTGTCGGTTATTTGGTGTCGGTGGTTTGTGTGTCGGCGAACTGGCGTGTCGGTGTTCTAAAGTAGACCCATATATATATATATATATATATATATATATATATATATATATATATATATATATATATCTGTACTACTCAAATGTTCCTTATCAGGAACTACTATCCTACAAACTATTTCTCACACTATGACATATCTCCCCAAACAGCATTATTTTCCAGATTCCATTCCTTCATTTTTATGCTTTGTGCTACCAATAGGTAATTCAAAGTTTTACTATCTATATACCAAGCTTGCTCAAATCAAACTAAGGTATAAAAAATCTTCTTGACTGTATATATGCCACTGTATAGAAATTTTCTGTCATTCATGGATTATGTGTTGTCATATAAAGACATGGAGCTCTGATTGTATATATGCCTCTGTACAGAATTTTTTTTTTGTCATTTGCTGTATATGTACTGTTACGTTATGGAGCTTTTCTCCCCAGGCCTCCACTGTAAATGGACCTTGTTCCAGTCGGACTTTCCCGGTAAATAAATGTAAACTAAAAAAATAAAATAAAATATACTTGGTTACATTAATACTGTTATTTAAAGACTACTGTTTTCATAAATCTCAACAAAACAGTTGTCCTTCTTAACTATATCATTTTAAGGTGAATGCTTGGGACTGGTAGTCTTACATTCCAACTATTCACATTATTTCCAGTGTTCTACTCTGACCATGAATTCTAAATAAAATCGCCCTCTCTATCGCCCTCATGAGAAAGCTTCCACTCAGATGTTTCATCTTCCCCTAATGAGTTTGCTGATCAGTAGGCACTGATGTGTGTGGATGACCATGCTATAGTCAGACATTCTCATTCTGTTACTGACATCAGAATCTGTACACAAAGCACCCTCTCTAGATTAATGGATTGGTTCTCAGTTAAGCAACTCTTAGTCAATAAAAGGAAGCTTTTTAGCACACATTGTTCTCTGTAATTGCCAGCAGACTGGGGTACCTACAATGCCTATAGCGCTTTCTCTGTGACTGTACAGATTTCAGACATCTTGTTTTGCTAACTCTTCTAGCTCCAATGTGTATATACAGAAAATTAAACTCTGTTGCTTATGTCCAGGAGCATCTCTGTTACACAATTAATTTCATTTCCTGTTTACTCCTCATGTTAAAGTTGCAAGTGATTTTGCAAAAAATTGAAGACTATACGGTATAGTTTAATGTTTTAGATGCATTGTTTGTTAATTTTTTCTGTACAATCACACCCACAAAATGATGATGTGGCAGCTATCAGGCAACGGTTTGAATACAGCTGCAAAGCATCATGAATAAGTAAAACAACTTGTCTCTTTAGAGGAGGAGCTTCTTACTTATGTCTTAGTTTCACTATTCCGTAATCACGTGTTAATTTTTAATGTGAGATGTATCACTTACATGAACTAGTTGATACTAGTCAACTAGTTTGCAGTAAGAAATTACTACTGATGCGTTTAACATGGACATATAATACCCTATACATTAGGTGGTGAGGCATTGTTGGTTCAGTCTTTCAAGATCTCATGGCAGGGATTTTCAGCTATAAGAAAAAAATCAAGGGACCAGCCTTAGCAACAAAATGAAATGTAAAAACACCACTTTTTTTTGCATAAAAATGCATAATTTGGTATTGTAGATGGCAACGAGGTTATACACAACTCCAAAGGATTTTTACTTAAACTTGCTATAGAACATTAAACCAAACAAATCCATTCCAACCCAGTCACTACTCTAAACTAATACAAACAAAAGACTGTAACCAAAAGGAAGACAAAATGCAGTTTTAGAGTATCTTACAGACATTGGGGCTCGCCCAAAAGTTTTTTTAGTCACAGAGAAAGAGAGCCAGCCACAGAGAACAAGAAATACCAGGGGGAAGGGACGGACAGTGTTAGATTATTTGACAGACAACTGGAAAGGTATTCAACTGAAAAATGTAACATTGTTAACTTGCAAAGTCTTGCTTTAAAGTCTGCACATGTAAAGGTATTACAATTGGGATTGAATTTTGTCCCAACTAAAATAGCCAGTATAAAGAACACTATATTAGATTTTAAGAAGTACACTAGAAAGTAAAATTTAAATTATGTTTTGAAGGATTTTAAATTGCCTAAACCAATGTATGTAAAACCTTCTTGTTATAATCCTTCTTATTGCATATCATCAAAGTGTTTGAAATGACATGTAAGTAACAAATTTAGGAATTGTTGGAAAATGGCAATAAAAGTAAAAAATGTTATTGTAATTTAACTAATGATGAAAAGATGGAGCTTAGGGACAATAAAAATATTAGAATAATGAAAAGTGATAAAGGGGTACATTAGTATTAATGGACCAAAGTTGTTATGCTGAGAAAATGGAAAGGATGCTTAGCAACAATGACGACTATAAGTTGATCCATATTACAGAGGTACATAAGAGTTTTAGAAAAAAATATTCATTTTTATTTGATAGTTTAATGACAGGTAACTTAGATCAAGAAATGTATGCTTTTTGTAATATAGATACATGCAAGATAAGAACTTTGGAATTCCAAAAGTTCACACTTGTCCTAATGACCCTCCTTTCTGACCAATTCTTGCAGCAAATTAGATTACTGAGGGGATCTCCTTGGTAGTCAATTCAGTATTAAATCCTTAAGCAAAAAATTGATTCCTATTCAAAGGATTCATGGGATTTTTTAGATAAAACTAGTTTTATTAGTGATTTTGATTTTGATTCAAGGAAACATTTGATGTTTACTGTTGATGCTGTTTCCTTGTTTACGTCTATTCCCCTTGATGATATAATTAATTATGTGAGAGATTTTTGGAGTGAATTTTCAAAGTTTTCAAATACTGAAGTGGATTTTTACTGTGAATTGTTAGAGATTTTGTTAAGCAACAATTATTTTTGTTTAATAAAAAGGTTTATAAGCAAATAAAAGGGGTCACCATGAGGTCACCGGTGGCACATTCTTTTGCTAATATGGTGATGGGATGGTGGGAACACACAGTATTAAATTCAGTTATGATACAATTTCAGATTCTGGACTTCAAAAGATTTGTGGATGATTTGTTATTTATTATTGTAGGGGATTTGATGAAAGTTAACCAGTTTTTGGAAGTTTTGAATTTATGCTCTGGATTTTTAAAGTTTGTCATTGGGGATGTTGGGATGAAGGTTAATCTTTTGGCTGTGTGCTTAGAATGGGATACTCACCATAACAAGTAATTTTGTAAGTACAGTACATAGAAAAAAAGACCTTCACTAACAGTTATTTACATTATAAGAGTCAACACCCAGGATTCATTAAGAATAACATACCCAAAGGGCAGTTAATTAGGGCTAGTCGAATGACAAGTGATGATAGCCAATTTATGGAGAAATTTGAGTTTATAATATCCTTATTTAAGAATAGGGGATATGAAGAAAAAGTCTTAAGAGAATTAGCTGATATGGTCATTAGTGAGAAGAAGGATTATTATCCTCCTATTGTAAAGGTTCCTTTTCAGAATTTGAAACACAAGTATAATGACCTTAATAAAATAAATGGGCTAGTGTGTAGTTTAGAGATGACCACTGATAGTGGGCTCATATGAAATATTATAAAGAATAACTGGAAAATATTGGAGAGTAATCAGGAATTATATAAGATTGTAGGGCCCCACCCCCATTTTGTTTATAAAAATAATTATAACATGAAAATTTTCTTTAATAAAGATAGCACTAGTTATAAGTCTTATTTGTTTCATATTAATAAACCTAGTGGTATGTATAGGTGTGGATGTTGTAATATATGTAGATTTATTTTGGAAGGACCATTTATTAATTTGTCAGTTATTTTATACTATTAGGGCCCCAGGGAATTTTTGTTGTAAAAGTAAAGAAGTGGTTTAAATAGGAGTGTGCACTGGATGCACGGCCTTCTATGTAGGCATGACACCTAGAGCTTTGGAATGAGAGAATAAAGGAGCCTTTATACAGCATTAAAAAGGAAAAAACAATAGAAATGCATTATTCAAACATACCCAACAGTGCCAGGGTTATAAAAAGTTTCTTTTTTCACTGTTAGAACAGGGTATGGTAGGGTTGAGGGGAGGAGATTTTAAGAACTATTTAGAGCAGAGAGAGGCCTTATGGCAAATAAAATTAAACTCTGACAAAAAAAACAGGGTTGAATGATATAGTAAATATAAACATTTTTTAAAGAATCATACGTTGCATGTAAGCAAGTAGCTATTTTAAAGTCAGTGTTTTAGTATTCATTTGCATAACTGATTGGTTTTATGTTTTAATTGGTTACAATTATCTATTTAAGTAAACTGTGAATGATTGTTTGTATTCTGAAGAAGTCTAAGGACGAAAGAGTTGAATAAAGTGTTCTTGATATTCTAAAACTGCATTTTGGCTTCCTTTTGGTTCCAGTCTTTTGTTTGTATTGCTATAGAACATGACCAATGTATTTTAATTTTACTTTTATTTATAATTTTTTAAGGTTTATTTTGCTTAGACCTATACTTTTTCTCTGTCTCTCACTCTCTCTCTTTCCTGTAAATGTATCACTCCAGGATAAGACTGAAATTGATCTATTGTGATCACTGTTCTTCCACTGCTAACAAATTCAAATACACAAATACAAACAAGACAGGATAAACAAGTGCTGCAGCTGTTTTAATTTCTTGCCACAGTGGTACAGCGGTAGCATTGTTGCCTCACAGCAAGAGGTTCTCCTGTTCGATTCTCGGCTGGAGTGCCTTCTGTGTGGAGTCTGCATGTCCTCCCCGCGGTCGAGTGGCCTCCGAAAGACATGCATGAATGGGCATGCCTTCGCTGAAGGTTGGGCATTGGGCTGGCAACTCGGCACCATAAAAATCGACTGCCAATCATTAGCAGACCGGAGTTCTGCTGTGGCGACCCCTAACCGGGAAAAGCCGAAAAGACAAAAAAAAATTTATAAAGACAGATAAGCTACTCGTAAGAAGTACTGATTGTAAAATAATTGGAATACTTCCTTTTATACTCACTGCATTGTTTTCTTTAGCTAGTGCTTCCATATAGGTTCTCTTCAATGAGATTTTAGGCCATTCCTTCTCACCTATGAGTGAGAATCACTATCTCAGCCTTTGCTAGAACTAAGTGGCTCCCTATGAAAATACACATAAACATGGCAGTCATGCATTTGAGCTTTAAACTCCACAGTAAACTATTTCCCTCCACTTTGCTATCTAAATATCATATCTTTAGGGATGCACTTAACAGCAAGATGTAATGCCAGTTTGTTGTCTCTTCTGACAAGAATGAAACTCAGTAAATGAGCTTTCACCTCCTTTGTTATCATGTTCTGGAACCACATTCCTGCATTCTTGCAGACTTCTAGAATATTCGGGTGTATATTACATTATCAAACTTTTAAAAGTTCAAATGTCATATGGTCAAAGCCATATGCTCAAACTTTTAAAAGTTTGAAAAGCTAAAAAAATAAATAAATAATAGAAAAAACCTACCTGACCATTTTAAGCAGGGGGCAAGCCCCTCTGGGTGCCCCACATGGGGGGCTGTGCTCCCCACACCCCCACTCTTTAAATATACCAACTCTGAGAATGCACTAGAGTGCAGGAAAGGGAAATCTTCCCATTCCGCACTGTATGGAGATCTCCGTTGAAACCTTCAAACTTTTAAAAGTTCAATCATATGGTGTCGACATTCAAACTTTTAAAAGTTCGATAACATACTATACACATGAATATTCCATAGCAGACTAAATGCAAGTGCAAGGTATTCCAATGAAAGACAGGTGTGAATGCATAAGGTGGTATGTGCTACAGCAACCTTTTCATAATCACCAGCCTTACACTCACTGTCATCTGTTTGAAGTATCTTCAGCCCTCATCCATCCCATCACTAATAATTTCTTTCTCTTAATGTATGCCATTCTCTGCTCTCTTTTATCCATATCTCATTTTTTCTTGTAGTTTTGAGTTAATTTAGTCAATTGTAACTGGGTAATAATGATTGTGTTTTGTAATTTCAAGTGCATAACAGCAAATGTTACAGTAACAAAATGGGTTGCTTTTAAAACATGCTTTGCTTTTATCTTGAGGGTCAGTGACTCTAGACTTACAGTAAACTCTCAGTTAACTGGCACCCATGGGGATTGGTAGATGCCAAATAACTGTAGTTTCTGGTTGCTTGAGAGTTACTATTAAAAATAGGCCTGACTAATACTGTACCCTATACTATTTGTTTCATTTGACTTGTTCTCAGGTTGGGGAGAGAGGGAATTTATTCCTATCTTCCTTTTTAAAACTCTAAAACTCTGAAACCGTAGGGTATGTTTCTGAGGGGGGAAAACAGAACGTGCAACACATGAAAATTGTACTGTAGTTCTTCACATTTTACTTTTGCCAGTTGCTTGAGCTCTGGTTAACTGAGAGTTTACTGTATTATTATACCCAAGGATGAAGGCCTTATAAGGAGGATGCAGGAGGTTGCAGTCTCTGCCCTTCAAAGAAAGTGTAAAAAAATCTCCATTTTATTTGCTATTGTGACACTTGAAATAGTACAGAACATGCTGAGTGATAATTGAGGGTGTTAAGTCTAAACATAAACTCTCTTGTTTTGTTAACATTCAGGCTTTTAATGTTTGAGTTAATAATACTATGACTGAAAAATGAATTGTTGAAATTTCAACCACATTGATGTCTCTACTAATTGATTGTTTAATCTGATATTGACAGCAATTTGCTTTTCACATCATGTTTCCTAACTTATTGTATATGTCCTCTAGTATGCTTACTTATATAAACTGCTAACAGTATTTTTGTTGTCATTTTACATGGATACAGACAAATTACACAGATGAAACTTTGTTGAGAATGGGATTTGTAGAATATTTGTAGCTGAATCCCACCCCCTAGGATGAGCAATATCAGAGTTAGTATATTTGGAAAAATGAGGATTTAGGAATGCATGGCTCCCTATGAGAGTGCAGAGGGCCATGGTCATGGCAAAAACACTTTTTCCTATTTTGATTGCAACAGTCGCAACTTTTTGGTGTCTACTTTATTTTCACAATGCTATGTGTTGTGATGATAGAACATTTGATGTTTTTGAATCCTCATTCATATATGTGGAACTTCGTTTAGTTTCAAGTTTATGTCTTTTTTCCACCAATGCAAGTGGTTCTTGACTGAAAACAGTGATTTGAATCAGCCTCTTTACCTGGTTGACAAAGAGTAACTAAGCAAATGAAATAAAATAAATGTAAAAATCCCTCTAAACTTGGAAAGTCATTTATCATACATTTTGACTTCATACAGTAATCCTTTTCTAGTGCTTTGTGTCATGTATAATGTACTATAGCTCATTGCTGTACCACTGATTATCTTGCATTTGTATTGTATTTTGTGTTTGTTTTGTAGTAATTGCACTCTCTAGTAATGTGAAGTAAATAATCAACACCGCTGGAAAATAAATGAAATGAATTAAATGTTTAAGTAATACATATTATATATATATGTATTTATTCTTAATGATATACTTTTAATAATATATTTTATATATGTCATTTATTGATTAAGTTTCTCTGATATATGCGATGTACATATTTAATTGTATTTTGTATTTAAACAATGTACTTTTGTTGGCATATTTATATCTTTTATGCCTTCCTGATGGGATACTTGTGGTACAGATGGTTTAAGGTTGAGGAGTATGAGGATTCATTTATTAACTAATTAATCTTATTTGCCTATTTACAAATTGTGATGTCATGATTGAATAAGTTATCCACCTACAAATAGTGAAGTACGTTCACTCAAATTGTAACTTTGAGGTCTGACGAAGCCACTTTGGTGAAAGCACTTACCGGTTTTTCATTTTCGAATAAAGGGTTTTTACTTGAAATTTTTGCAATTCCTGTTTGAATTATAGAGTGGATATTACTTGGTCTGAATAGACATCTATATGGTAACTGCTACTGACTGCCAGAGGTTGTCACTGAGCCTATTTTATTGTTTGTTCATTGACATTTTCTATTTTATTGGTGCTCAGTGCCATTTATTTTCCAGCGGTGCTGATTACTTACTTCACTTTATTATTTTTTGTTCTATACTACCGCTGGGAGACCATGGCAGACGCAGAAGGGAATATTGTGGAGTTACCTTACAACCCAGATAAGCCTTGCAGAGAAAAAAAGTCTAGTTTCCGTTTTTTGAATTACGTTACTAGCAACGTTAACCTTTTGCTTACTTTTGCCAGAGAGCCTACCGGAAGTGAAGAGAGACACAGCAACGTTGATTTTAATGCACTAAATGAGGCAGTTGCAGCACTTGAAACTAATATGTTAAAATTGAAACGACTCCAACTTCAACATTTCCATTTCGAAGTATGCATTAAAAGAAGGGTAATACCACTCGTTCTTCGTGTTCTAAATATGCCTACTACCAGTGAGACTTATCCGGAACTGTTGTACCGCTGGCAGCAACTAAACATAGAGGTGAGCCTCGGCTATATGTCTCTCTTAAATGAATTCTTTACCCCCAAAGAAAATAATTTAATGGACTTAATACAGAAAGAACAAACTGACTTATATTTGTGTTACCCAGAAATTTTGGTTGAACCTTTGATGGAACGTCTTTTGGACAGTGTTTCACTTTTTGAGAGACGCTTGTTAGAACAAAAGAAGCATAAGCTTCAAAGGGATTTGTATGATTTCTCACATGGGCAAGTCTTCACTTGGCTGAGAAACACAGTTCATTACAACAATAATAACCGGCCCAGTGATGGTAGTAGGACTAATGGTTCACCGTCTAAGAATGTGCCGAATTCTCTGGGTCATTTTTCTAATGGTAAAAGTATTCCTGTTCCTAAAGGCGCTACTTTGAATGTAAATGCTGATACTAACAAAGACAGAAATATGTCAAGTAATGATAACTGTGATGAAGCTAATTTTGATGTCAATTTAGAGATTGAGAATGTACCTTTAGAAACTCATACAACTGTTAATCATGTTTTATCTGAATGTGATGTTAGTGAAGTGACTGATGTTGAAGGCATAATTGTTTCCAATCCAAACCATACTTTGCCTTCGACATCACATAATGTTATTGAACCTGCTGTTCATAGGAAAACTACTACTTGTAATAATAGTACTACATGTCCTACCCCTTTCCCAATTTCCAACATACAGAGGCAGGGCAGAAGTCGCTCTATGAGCAGGGGGAGACAGAAAAGAAAAGCTTCAACAGGAGAGTTAAAGGGCCTACTTTGAGGAAAATGTGGGAGAAGGCAGGAACAACTTAGTTTGGAATCTCTCACATAGACCCCTGGATAAGTATGAGTTGGAAGTACTGAATAAAGGGCTTTCTTTCATACCGACTACATATAGTAATATCTCTGACATTGTTTTAGATATTAAACTATTTGCACGCAACATACAAGTAAAACTGTTATTTGATAATACAGCAAGCAATACTTATGATATGCGGCTACGTAAACCTAGTATTTTTGTCCCTAATTTACACCCACTTTTGGATGCATTTTGTAAAATTGTTGAAGAAGACATATATTTTAGTTGTAAAGATGTATACTCTAATACTAAAAACATAATCTGTCTTTTCAACAGAAAAGGGTGTTACTTAACCTTAGGAAAGAAAGAAATATCTCAATTAGACCAGCAGACAAAGGTGGTCCTGTAGTTATCTTAGATACTCAAGATTATAATAGATATATGCATGAGATGCTGAGTAACACCACATTTTATTTGTCTATTAGAGAATGTGATGTTCAAAAACATGTCTTTATGGTGTACAGTGCTTTGCATGAGTTATCCATAAGTGGATTTATTCCCACAGAAATATTTAATTTTCTGTTAGTCGAGCATCCTCTAATCCCTACCATCCAAGGACTACCTAAGATACACAAAGATCCTATGCGACCCCCCTATGAGACCTATAGTGGCAGTTAGAGGTTGGGTTACAGAAAACCTTTCTGTATATGTGGAAAGATTATTGAGACCTATAGTCAATTTAAATCAAGTTATATTAAAAGCTACGAAACAATTTTTACTTGAGTTATATAGGGAAACAGCTGAAATACCAGATCATTTACCATATATTTTAGTAACCATGGATGCTAAATCCCTTTTTACAGTTATACCAAATCAGCAAGGTGTACAAAGCATATATAACTATTTAACTAAATATACAGATTTTGTGGATACTAAAATTGATCTCATTTGTACATTGCTTAAAACAATGTTAGAAAATAATATTTTTCTTTTTGATAAAGAATTGTTTCTCCAAAGGGATGGCGTAGCTATGGGCATTTTTTGTGCCAATAGCTACGCCAACCTGGTGATGGCAGTACGGGAGAAGGACAAACTTTTTCAGTTACCTAGTTATAAAGAATCTGTTAGATTTTATAAACGGTTCGAAGATGATTTGTTTTTTCTCTGGAAGGGTAATGAGGCTGATTCATGTAAATGTTTTGAAGAAGTGAATTCACTCACTAACTGCTTAAAGTTTACTATTACTATCTCACGCCACAATATTTCTTTCTTAGATGTTCATGTTGAGCACCTTACCAATGGGAAATTAAATACAGGGATTCATAAGAAATCATGCCATAAGAATACATTATTACATAGACATAGCATGCATCCTGGATACATTTTTAAAAATATAATAAAAGGACAGGCAATTCAAGCTTCTAGACTGAACCCATTACAGTCTAACTTTGAAAGAGAATTAACTGACCTCAATGATAGATTAGTAGCAAGGAAATATAATGTTAGTGAAATAAGTCATAGCTTTCTGGGTATAGAGAACATAAGGTCTCGTCGGGCATGCCCATATTTTTCAGAGGAAAGGAATAATAGATATTTAGAGCCTGGCAACTCTAACAGTAATAATATATCCGCACAGAAGTTATCATTATTTTTTACACATGATGTCCATCAGATAAAATATATAATATATAAACATTGGAATTTATTAACTATAGATCCCCTCATTAAGGTTATTGTAGGGGAACAACCACAGTTTTTATCTAAAAATAAGAAAAATTTGTTTAGACTTTTATGCCATCCTTCTAAGAATGTGCATTCCCCCCAAGACAATTTACATCTAGGAACTAGACCTTGATATAGTTGCAATTTTTGTTCTTATATTTGTGATTCTGTTGTTTTCGTACATCCTAATACTTCACAAATATGTAAGTTTGATATAACAGCTGATTGTAACACTAAACATGTTGTTTATCTTGCTGTGTGTTCCTCCTGTCCTGCCTTTTACGTTGGCAAAACTGACAGGAGACTTAGAGACAGGGTGAGAGAACATTTGTACCAAATACGTATTAAATCAGGCACAAATGCACTTTCAAAACACATCATATCCACTGATGACACACATTCTTTTAAATTTATGGTTATTTATATTAATATACCTAGTTTAAGAGGTAGTGACATTAGGAATTTTATAGAGAGGAATGAAACGAATTGGATCATCAGATTTCAAGCCCATTTATAACCTGGTTTAAATGAGAAAATCCCTATTAAACCAGCTCTTAAAAATAGGAGGCTTGTTTTTAAGTAAACTTTATATATTTTTAAGTAAATGTTTAAGTAATACATATTATATATATATGTATTTATTCTTAATGATATACTTTTAATAATATATTTTATATATGTCATTTATTGATTAAGTTTCTCTGATATATGTGATGTATATATTTAATTGCATTTTGTATTTAAACAAAGTACTTTTGTTGGCATGTTTATATCTTTTATGCTTTCCTGATGGGATACTTGTGGTACAGATGGTTTAAGGTTGAGGAGTATGTGGATTCATTTATTAACTAATTAATCTTATTTGCCTATTTACCAATTGTGATGCCGTGATTGAATAGATTATCCACCTACAAATAGTGAAGTACATTCACTCAAATTGTATCTTTGAGGTCTGAAGAAGCCACTTTGGTGAAAGCACTTACCTGTTTTTCATTTTCGAATAAAGGGTTTTTACTTGAAGTTTTTGCAATTCCTGTTTGAATTATGGAGTGGATATTACTTGGTCTGAATAGACATCTATATGGTAACTGCTATTGACATCCAGAGGTTGTCACTGAGCCTATTTTATTGTTCATTGATTGTTTAGTAATGTTCATTACAACCTGGGCTGGGCCTGGAATTGCTCATGCTTTATCAGTACCCTACACAGGTAAAACAAATTTAAATAAATAAATAATTTGCAAAGAGACATACATTTCTCTCCAGTGCCTCTCCAATGAGACCTATACATTATTCAAAGAGCACCACTTCTAGAACTAAATACTGTGATACAGCACTTGCAACATTTTCATCTCTGCAGATTCAATTCAGTGTTACAATCTTTGTCTTTCTATCCAGTTGATCTCTAGTATAGAGTGCTTACCTGCTCACACTCCAACATTAACCAATTTGCATGTTATTTTTTTTTTTGTATGTGTGCGTGTGCATATGTGGTGCTATGCGAATGCTTTGCTAGGTTATTTGTTTTATTTGTTTATTTTGTTATAATAACTGGGAAGGCCCAGCTTGCAGAGTCCTTTTGCATACAGTGGATGGCCTTGAAGAAAGCTTACATTTCAGTTAGAAAAATTCATAATCTGAAATAAAGTCAGCTACAACAAAATAAACAACCAGCACAAACCTGTACAGAAAAGGTTCAAAATAAGACATAAGGCCGGATTCATGAACGCCTACACTAAGTGGACACCATTCTGAGTGAATGGACAACACAAGCATAACTTCCACCTTCTTCCACCTAATTTTATTCTTCTACTGATTTTCTTGCAACCTTAAATATTGAGGAGGGATTCAGAAAGTTTACCACAATGTATAGAGTCTAACTTACTGTAATCTTTCTAAGAGACAGCAGAAAAATGTGGTAGGGATGTTATTGAGTACAGATCATGTACAATTCGTGCAGGCATTCATGAATCTGGCCTTGTATAAAGTCTACATCCCAGACAGTTAAACACTTTTTGTACATTAATTGCTTTACAAATGTGCAAAACAGAGTAAGAAAAAAAATAATAATATAAATACATTGACAAATAAAAGTTATAATTTTTAAGTCAAGTAATGGTCTGCAAAGGATTTGTTGCCCTGAGAGAGTCGTCTAATTGTTTCTCTGAATAATAGTATTTTCTTTTTTTTTTTTTCAAAACAAGTTTATTGTTTTAACATATAAGAGAAATATCATAACAATTTTATACAAATAATTAAAAATAGGTATTATTATAATATTCAACAAAACAACTAAAGTATTTACAAAGACATCCACTACAATCAGATCAATTAATTAAACTAAAATACTGTGCTATTGAAATTAGAATTTTTTTAACAAATTTTGTAAATTATCCCATACAATAAATAATAGTATTTTCTGATGCTCATTACTGTTTAGAAAAGGCAGTACCAGCAAAAGAAGAAACTCGTGAGCATAGAGCTGATGTAGCATGGAAGAGACTTCTGTAGCATTGCAATATTATAGTCATTTTGTCTTGCAAAATAGCTTCTGTAATGGATTTTAATCATTGGAGACGTATTCATCTTGACTATTCAGGGATTAATATTAGTGTTCAACATGTTGCTTGATCTTGTCCAAACCCTCTTCGGTGGATATCTTGGAACATGTTATTGAATAGTACAGATCATAAATTCTAGAAGCATATAAAGTGTCAACTTTTTAAACATAGATAAATTAATTCATTTAATAGGCAAAACTAATTGAGAAAGGGTAAGTGATACACACTTTGCAGATCTTTATAAGAAAAATCTTTTCTTTATTTAGGCATTATGCAAGTTCATCTGAAATACGTAGTTATTATTTCTGATACTGAAAGTAGCACTCCTGAATTTGGTGCAATAACATATGTTAATACTTCCTTATTAGACATTTCTAGAGAATAATTAAATCACATTTTACAAATCTAAACCTAGCATAGAATAACTGCAGCCTTTGTAGGCATAAGCTATAAATAATATATCTTAAGCCAACAGTTCTGCTGGTAAGTAATTTATGCATCGCAATTTCCTAATGGGTTCAGCAGAGTAAGTGAGACCGACCAAACTCAATATGTGGTCTTGGCAGTGGTCACTGTAGAGGTATTACAAGATCAGTTTGCCTTTTAATTCAAAAATATTGTTTGATATATCATAACACTTCCTTATATTAACAGTGTTAATAATGCATTTAAATATGTTATCATACAATACTCCCACATCTTTAAGTTGGTAAAATAACGGCAAAGTTCCTTTATTAATAACATCTAGATAAGGCAGGTTTTGTGGTCCAAAATGTAAAACCATGCATCTTTTGATATTAAACAGTATTCCATCATGCATGGGCTAAGGATGTAAAAATATTCCTGTAGGCTGTAACAATCCTGTACATTTGTTCTAGGTGTGACAGTCTTGGGTTCATCTGCAAACTTGGACACCCAGATTAAACTTCTCTTGGAAAAATAAACATAAACACATTAAACAGAAGCAGCCATATTTCAGAAGCCTGAGTTCACACCTCTCAACCTTAGTGCATTTAAGATCATAGTACTGGCCTTTAAAATTATAGCAGTGGGTCAGAAAGAGAAGCTCTTTGTTATTTTTAATAACAGAATGTTTTCAGCTACTAGAATTCATATAATTAATGCTACTAAATCTTTGCACAAATTTAATTCGGTTATTTAATAATGTATGTTCTCTTAAACAGGTCTAACTTTGTAAGGCATGTCAATAAATCTTGGAGGAGCAACATCATAGTGCTAATAATAAATCATAATAATTGAGAGGTATACTTAAGATCTTTTCTGATCAACTAAAATTATGAATTATTGCTTTATTACTATGATTTTTCACACATCCAGAGATCCTTGATGTTACAAAAAAGTTTAACTTTAGATAATCTAATGTCTCAAGCAACTTAAGCTGTGGTACTAGTTTGAATGCCTTTGCAAAATATAAATATACTACATCAAGTGATAACCTAAATCTAAAAAAAAATCAGTCCAAATGGAATAAAACTTTTTGAGTTTTGTTAAACAGAATCCATTGCTTAAAAATGTGTTAAATAAAAAAATATCCAATTTGACAATGATAGCAAATGTAAGAATACTTGCTCCCAATCAAAACATTTTCCTATAATACTTGTTAATCTAGTCGAATGATAGTTTTCAGGCAAACCTATAATCTTCTTTATAGCAATTTTTCCCATATTTGCTCTTTTCCACACTATGGGTACATAATCTTCTAGTAAAGTAATTTGATATAAATAAGCAGGATAGGAAAAAAGCATCGCAAATGTTCTGGAAAAGTAACCACTGAACCAGAGATATGAATTAGGTGTAGTTAACCACACTGGATGAACGTATACATAGAACAAAAACAAAATCTAAATAGTAGAGATGCTTGCTTTATTACACACAGAACAAAGCTTTTGGGAAAACACCCTTCATCAGTATTCTTTATACGATTTAGAAATCAGGCATTTTATACCCTAAAAAGGTAAAATACATGACACAGCAGACCAATAAAAATAAACAGTCAATTAAAGTTAGAACTCTCCAATTTAACTAAAATAATATAAACACATATATAGATACTAAAAGTAACAAATAATTAATATAATATATAAATATATTATATATAAATATATATATATATATATATATATATATATATATATATATATATATATATATAAATTTATTTATACTGATTTTGTTTGTCAACCAAAATAGGCTTTATCGTTACCTTATTATTCAGTCCTGGTCACCTATCAGCCTGTAATATGGTTATCCATTTATATTCAGCTATTTCAAGTTTATTATTAACGTCCCCCCTCAAGTTTTTATGCATAACTTCTAATACTTTGAATTTATTTTATTTATTTTATTTTATTGCATTTGTTTACTGGGAAAGTCCACTGGGCCTAAAAGAGCCCATTTTCAGTGGAGGCCCGGGGAGAAAAGCTCCAATGAGATACAGAAAAAATATAAACATTAATTTGTACAGAAGTAGAAACAGTGTTATAGACAGTAAACATAGTAACATATAAAGAATATATACATAAAAGCAGGAATCTAGTTTATTTGATTACAGTAATATATACAGAAAGTATACATTAAAGCAGAATTCAATGAATTCAATCAGAGTAGTATAAACAAAGATATATTAATCAGTATTATTCTACCAGTATCAACAAGTAAAGATAAAAATAAATATGGAGAAAGTATCATCAGTCACTAGTAGCAAAAGACATAGGAGTTTAGTAATCATATAAGGAGAGTGAAGAGGTTAGGTGACCCCTATCCATACTGTGTTTAGCTAAAGCGTTTGTTGCTAAATTCCTTCTGATCTCAGACTTATGTTCAATTATACGATCTTTCAGGCATCTTGAGCTTTTTCCTACATAAAAACATTCACAATTCACACATGTTCCTATATATACTATATACATAGTATTACACGTCGCCTGGCATCTAATCTCATATTGTTTTCTTTGTTACTGGATGGAAGAAATACTTTGAACCCCAAATATTCCTACAACAAGAACAGTTATGGCAAAGTAGAGTAGCATATCTATTATATGTCAGAATGACAAGATTAACATCAAAATCTTTATAGCATAATTGCCTTTTTAAGTTTATACTATTCCTATAGGTGAACCTAGGTTTATCTCCCAGCAAAGTGACTAATTCAGGCATGGACATTAGTATTTGCCAATTCTTTCGAATAATATTTTTCATTTTTTAGTCATATTATTATAGGTTGTGATATATCTAATCCTGTTCTTGTCGGATCTATCGCTGTCAATTTCTATTTCATTTGCCATCACTCACTAAAGAATGGTCTTTGTTCTATTACATCATTCATAATTTGCACAGTCAATTCCTTACTATAACCTCTACTTACAAAGTCATCACTTAACTCTTTTATCTGTTCTCTGCATCTTATGTCATCTGTATTAAGCCTGCTGACCCTCATCATTTGACCTTTAATAATTCCATGATACATATGCCTGGCATGCATGCTATTAATGTGTGTATATTTATTTGCTTGAACATCTTTTTTAAGCACACAGGTTTTTAATATATTAACTTTTTTATACAAATATACATCCATTTATGCTGTATTGTTACATGAAAAATTCAACTTAAATTTCAAAAAAGATGTAGTATTGTTCAAATATTCCATGAAATCAAATAGCATTTGCTCATTTCCTTCCCATATCATAAATCAGTCATCAACAAAACACTGATAGAATAACACATTCTCTCTAAAAGGGTTAGCAGAACTGGTGATATATTCACATTCATTTAATACAATATTAGCATATGTGTTAGCCATGGGAGTCCCCATGGCCACATCTGCTATTTGCAAAAAAGGTTGACCATTAAACAGAAAAATATTCTTAGTAAGAACAATTTCCATTAAGTTATACATATTCTCTATCATTCTTCCCATCATATCTGTATTACTATGCAAACATTTCCATATGGCATCAATGCCATATTCATTTGGAATCACGGTAAAAGTGAATTAATATCAAGAGTAACCATTAAATAATCATCATCATTTCTATTTATATACCATGTATGCAGTTTGCTCAGAAAATCACCTGTATCCTTAATACAACTTGAACATAATGGAAGATATTTAGTTAATACACTCTGCACATAAATGGATAGTGGTTCGGTCACCCACCCCCTTCCTGATACAATAGGTCTCAGTGGGGGATTAGTCAGGGACTTATACAATTTGGGTATGCCATAAATAACTGGTATCTTTGGGCAAGGGACCGTAAAATAATTAAAAATATCTAGTGAAATATCACCCTGCAGCTGTAAATCATAAATAAGCATATTAACTTCTGCTATATGTTTTTTAACATCAGAAAAACTAAGGTTGCATCATCATTTAAAAACTCTTTCATTAATTCAAAATAGTCAGACTTATTAAAAACAACAATAACTCCACCTTTATCGGCTTGCTTAATTATATCTACATCTTATGCAGTTCAACAAGTGCTCTATACTCATTGTATGAGAGATTAAAAGTTTTTTTCTTCTTCTAACTATCATAAATCATTCTTAAGTCATGTTCACATAAACTCATGAAGGCATTTAATACTGGACAATTGTTAGGAATAAAGGTGCTTGATTTTCTACATGTATTGGAAAGTTCATTTGTTCTATCATTAAAAATTAATTTCAAGCTGACATTTCTAACAAAAATACGTAAATCAGTTAAAGCATCCACTATGGTATCAGTTTTTGTTGGAATAAATTGTAAACCTTTCTCAAATAGACTATTACAGACTGCTGATATATTAAAGTCTGATAAATTTATAACAATACTTGTGTGTTTACTTATTATTTGCGGCCTTGTTTGTTGTATGGGAGAGGGCTGTTGTTCTTCTGTTTCATTGCACTTTGACCCCTTCGTTGCTGTGATCTGCCTCACAACTCTACTCGTTTCTGCACTTCCACTTACTCTGGCAGTCTTACAGTAACAGGCCTCGCTACTTTAGAAAAAACCTCCGTGACTTGCATTGTAGAACTTGTGTTTATCAGTTCTGTTTGAGTGGCACTCAACAATGGAAGTGCAGATCTATTAGCAGCATTATGATTAGTTGAGAAGCTGCTACCAGTCTGTTCATTGGTTGTTGCATTTCCTACCTGCATACATGTTACGTCATCAGCTTGCTGAATACCAGGAGGAGCCAAAAGAGAACCTTCAGTGCTTGATGAACTTGCAGCAATATCATTGGACATTCCTTCCAATATTAATTGTTCATTGGTCGGAGGCCAATTTTCCCTAGCTAAGGTGTTCAGTTCATACAAAGCCCCTCTTCTAGTGTGGCTACTTACATTGCTATTCACAGCTTTTGTATCTTTGGGCCAAGAGAAAATATGTCCCATATTGAAATCGTTTACATCTCTACATAGCTTGCGCTGTTTAGTTGTTTCCAGCCTTTTATCTAAAAGATTCAACCTATCAAGCATCTGTTGATATGGAGCTGATAGACAAATGCAGCAGAATTGGTGGCATAATTTTCAAGTTGTACTATTTCATCAGACAAAGAATTCTCTATATTTATAAAGAATTCATTCATTAGAATCATGTAGCCCACACTTAGTTTCAGATTTAATAATTGCCATTTTTTTCAACAGCTCAGGGTATACATTCACATATGCAGACATTTTTAAAATGCACAAACCCCTTGGTATTACATTCAACTCCAGATAGGCTGAAAACCTTAATATCTGCCATTGGAGTTTTTTAAATGTTTGAACTTTCTTCTCAAGTTTAATTAACAATTGATTTTAGTCATTAATTTGAGCTGCAAATCCCATGTTTTGTTCTTTAGAAGGCATCACACATTAGTCAGTAAAGGATTACCTGACATTGTAAATAAGTCACAAACAGTATTCTTATGTCTCAAAGCTATATGAGACCTTTCTATCACTGGCTGTGTCATTTCTAAGAACTTTTGCAATGTCCACAGCAAATCCAAAGCAGAACACTCCACCAGAGATATGAATTTGCTATAATTAACCACAATGGACGAATGTATATACAGAACAAAAATGAAATCCAAATAGTAGAAACACTTGCTTTATTACACACACAACGAAGCTTTCAGGAAAACACCCTTCATCAGTATTCATTATACAATTTAGAAATCAGGCATTTTATACCCTAAAAATGTAAACCACATGACACAGCCAACCAATAAATCTCTCCGTAGCTTACGCTGTTTAGTTTCCAAACTTTTATCTAAAAGATTCATCCTATCAAGCATCTGTTGGTACGGAGCTGATAGACAATTAAACGCAGCAGAATTGGTGATTTCATTTTCAGTTGTACTATTTCTTCAGACAAAGAATTCTCTATATTTATAAATAAACTTGAAATAGCTGAATATAAATGGATAACCATATTAGAGGCTGATAGGCGACCAGGGCTGAATAATATGGTAACGATAAAGCCTATTTTGGTTGACAAACAAAATTAGTATAAATAAATGATACCTGCTATGTGTTGTTTTAGGTTACTGCATAATTATATATATATATATATATATATATATATATATATATATATATATATAAATATTTATATATGATATTATTTGTTATTTTTAGTATCTATATATGTGTTTATATTATTTTAGTTAAATTGGAGAGTTCTAGCTTTAATTGATTGTTTATTTCTATTGGTCAGCTGTGTCATGTGTTTTACCTTTTTAGTGTATAAAATGCCTGATTTCTAAATTGTATAATGAATACTGATGAAGGGTGTTTTCCTGAAAGCTTTGTTCTGTGTGCAATGAAGTAACCACTGAACCCATCTGGTAATCTGCAGAATTAGGTTTAATGGTTTTCAAGACTGTTACAATAATATTTTCATCCAACACTAGGCATAAACTATCTGTTTTGTTAATATTCAAACTTTTAATGTTTAAATTAGTAATCCTATAACTAAAAAATAAACTATAGGAAATTTCAGCCACCTTGATGTCAGTAGTAATAATGTCATTGTCAACTTTCAAGGCAAAATATGCCTGGCTTTTACTTCTATACTATTTCAGCTGCTTAAAAATACCCTCTTGTTATCCACAATATAGTAATTCATAACAAGATTTAAGTTGTCTTGATTTTTTTATAAGCTAATTATTTTTTGTTTTGCATCTAAGCAAATTTCAAGAGCAGGGAATGTATAATACACATTCCAATTATGTCTTTCCATATTTACTAGTCACGAGAAGAGCATCCCTGGGATTCAGAAGCAAACAGGGCACAGTTGCACCAAGCCAGCCCCTGTTTATTTATCAGGTATAATCAGTCCTGAAGCTCATTAAACATTAACATTGTGGAACAGCAGTATGAACCTGCAATTTATTGAATATCCTGTTCATGCACACAGTAGAGCCTATGGTGTAATCATGCAACCCAGATTGGTGTCCACAGTATGCAACAAGAAAGACTTGTGAACTTGGTGTATGTGTTTGTGTCAATGCAGCTCCGCACGTTCACATGTGCACAGAAGAGGAAAGATGGAAAAGGCAGCTAAGAGCTTTAATGGGCCAGTGCTTGGTGGTTTCATCTATTTCTGACAAAACTAAAGGGTGGAAATGGAAGTATAGGAAAGTTATGAAAAAGGGGGAAGCAAGTAGCTTCCTGACCCCCTTGCCTAGCTGGTTTTGTCAGACATATGGGACTGTAACCATATCAGAATCACCAGTGGGAGCCACAGTGGCCCACAATGATAAAGCCACATCATGGGCAAGGCTCAAGGGCCTGTTTACCCTACTCCACAGATAAATCTTGTTTGCCTGCCCCAGCACCCTGTTTTTGGATTGAGGAGGTTGATGTTGGTCTCTGTGGGCTTGTAGGCCATAGGGAGGCTACAAGTAGTGCTCCAGATGTTGCAGTATAAAAAAAGGAAAATAAATGGAGAGAAACAACAAAACATACCACAAAGAAATATAGTAAACCAAAAAGACAATTACAAAAAGAGTGAGGAAAATGAAAACATACAAACACATACAGTGCTGCATGACTAGGAACATATATCACCTGAACTGCAGTTGCAGTACACCAGGAAAACAAATCATTGACTATAACAGGTGTGTACTACAAATGAAAGAACATGTAACTTTACTTTAGCAGTCCATGTGTCTCTCCCCCAAATGTTTTTATGGATATGCTGCATGTAGATGGGAGAAAAGTATATGCGGACCCTTGTTAATACACAGTGAATATGTGTGTGTGTGCGTGTGTGTGTGTGTGTGTGTGTGTGTGTGCGTGTGTGTGTGTGTGTGTGTGTGTGTGTGTGTGTGTGTGTGTGTGTGTGTGTGTGTGTGTGTGTGTGTATGTGTGTTTGTGTGTGTGTGTCTGTACATGTTGATAGGTCTATTTCACACAGTCATATGTGTACATGGAAGTATATTTATGCATATGTGCTGCCCTGTACACAATAAACATTATCTTAACTTTGGTATGCAGCTACCTCAGTGTCAATCATATTGCGCCCCGCAGAGAGCTCATTCACAGGATAGCAGTTGTTGTGCATCGCAATGATGTAATGTGCTGTGGGGAATGCAGATATAATGAGAACACCTACTGTAGGAACAGAAAGTACAGTTGTGTACTCTTACCATAAATGTAGATGTTCGAGTGTGTTCACTGTTGCAGTCATCACTGTAGGGTTCTTCCTGCCAGCAGCAGCCCCCAATCAGCCAGAATCCCAAAGTCTGGATCGGGTGCCAGCTGAGGTCACATTTATCCTGACGTCAATGCGCCAGTAGGTATAAAGACCTCAGCTGACACCATTTCCCCAGTTTTTCTTGCCCCAGATGTCAGGTGCCCAGAAAGAAAAGGCTAAAAAAGAAACCATGCCCAAAACCTCAGCAGCCAAAATACCTCATAACAGACAATACTCAAGGAAAAAACAAAAGAGGGGATAGGAGGGAGGGTAGCCCGGACTGCAACAGTGAACACACTCGAACATCTACATTTATGGTAAGAGTACACAACTGTACTATGTCCTTCGTGGTTCACTGTTGCAGTCATCACTGTAGGGTTGAGTCCCAAAGCTAAGAAAGGGTGGCTGGAGGAGAAACAGAGGGAGTGGTCACAAAACCTTGCAAAACCGCAAAAGCAAAACCTACCCTGGATTTAGAATAGAGAGGGAGGTTGTAATGCTTAGAAAAAGTATGTACAGAACTCCAAGTAGCAGCTTCCAAAATATCCTTGGTAGGAACCCCACAAAGAAAAGCTGCTGAAGTAGCAGTAGCCCGGGTAGAATGAGTCCTAACATTAACAGGAACTGGATTGCCACGATAAGAGTAACAGAACTTGATGCAATGGGCAATCCACTTGGAAATAGTTTGCTTAGTGATTGCTTTCCCCTGAACAGTAGGAGCATAAGCGACAAACAACTGATCAGATTTCCGGAATATCTTGGTCCTGTCCAGGTATAGACGAAACTGTCTGTGCACGTCTAGAGAGTGCAAAAGACTTTCTTCCTCACTTTGAGGATTAGGATAAAAGGTAGGCAAATTAATATACTGATTCAAGGCCACTGCCGAAACCACCTTGGGCATAAATGTGGGATTAATCCCTAGAGATACCCTGTCCTGATGAAAAATAAGGAAGGGTTCCACAGCCATGAGTGCTTGCAATTCTGAAATTCTTCTAGCAGAGGTAATAGCTAAAAGAAAAGCAGTTTTCCAAGACAAAAATTTTAAATCCGTGGAAGCTGCAGGTTCAAAAGGAGACAAAGTTAATTTCTCCAAAACATAGGTAAGATCCCAAGTGGGAACAGTAGCCCTTATAGGGGGCCAAATATTCTTAGCCCCTCTAAGGAATTGTTTAAGTAATGGATGAGAAAAAATCAGAGGATCCGTATCGTAATGTGCAGAAATAACAGAAGCATGAAGCTTAACAGACGAAAAAGATAGGCCTGTATGTAATAACTCTGTCAGATACTGTAAAATCAGAGGAATGTTCGGAACAGAAGAATCACCACCCTGGACTTGACTCCAGCAGCAAAATCTTTTCCATTTTCCCGCATAAGATTTTCTAGTGCTGGGCCATCTAGCTTCAAGGATTACATCCAATACCTGTTTGGAAAGGGCAGAGGTGTTTACAGACCCTGGATCCACCAGGCAGCTAGATGCAGAGCCTTGACATGACTGTGCAGTATCCAGCCATCCCGTTGAGACAGTAGATGAGGGATTTGAGGCAGAATCCAGGGAGGCTCCTGAACCAAGTTCATCAGAATGGAATACCAGAATTGCTGAGGCCAATTGGGAGCCAGTAGAATCATGTGCGGTCTGTCCTGTTTTATCTTCAGAAGTACCCAAGGTAGAAGAGGAAAGGGAGGAAAAGCATATACTGAGAGGTGTTTCCAACTGAATGATAGGGCATCCACTTTCCATGCTAGTTTGTGGTAGGTCCTTGTGCAGAATATTGGAAGTTTATGATTCTGAGGGGATGCAAAGAGATCTATGTCCGGACATCCCCAAGCCTTTATAATCATCCTGAATATCCGAACATCCAACATCCATTCGTGCAGATCTGAAATGCATCTGCTCAATGCGTCTGCCAGAGTGTTGTCTTTCCCTGGCAGGAATTGTGCCTGTAAGTCAACACTGCAGGTCAGAGCAGTGTACCAGAGATTCATGGCTAATCTGCACAGGGGGTAAGAGTGAGAGCCCCCCTGCTTGTTGATGTATCACATCACTGTAGTGTTCTCTGTCCGTATCAACAATTGTCCTGGTAGAAGAAGGTCCCTGAAGGCAAACAGGGCATTCTGTACAGCTAGCATCTCCTTCAAATTTATGTGCAGGTGTGTTTGCTCCTTTGTCCAAACACCCTGAAGACATCTCCCGTGCATGTGGGCTCCCCATGCATAATCTGAAGCATCCGTTGTCAGAACTTGGTTGGTCGGCAGAGGACAAAAAGGCTTCCCCTTGTTCTGTAGACAGGCTTCGGCCCACCAAAGAAACTCTCGCTGGAGACAAGGCAAAATCATGACCACTGTTTCCAATCTGTGGTAATGCTGAGACCAGACACTCTTGAGGTACCACTGCAGTTTCCTCATATGCAGCCTTCCATGTGGTATTAGCAGAATGCAGGAGGCCATGTAACCCAAAGCCTGCAGAATTTTTCTTGCAGTCAGCTGTTTCATTGAAGCCAGGTGTCGGAAAAAAGAAGCCAGTTGCACTTTTCTGTCTGGTGTCAAGGAAGCCATCTGGGTTGAAGTACTCAGAAGAGCACCCAGGAAAGTAATCTGTTGTGTGGGTACCAGGTTTGATTTCTTTAGATTCACTGTGAAACCGAGGCACTGAAGAAGATGCTGCACAAAGGCTAGATGCCGAAGTAGAGTGTCTTTGTCGTCCGCTTGAAGAAGACAGTCGTCCAGATAAGGGTAAATTTGAATCCCCTTCTGTCTGCAAAATGCCATTACTGGTGCCAGGCACTTCGTAAAGACCCTGGGCGCAGTAGATAAGCCAAAGGGCAGCACAGAGAACTGGTAATGTTTTAAGCCCGCTTTGAAATGCAGATACCTTCTGCACTCTTGCCTTATAGGAATATGCAGGTAAGCTTCTTTTAAGTCCAAAGTCACCATCCAAGCATTCTTGTCCAAAATAGGCAGCAGCTGCTGCAGAGTGAGCATCTTGAATTTTGGTATATCTAGGAAGGTGTTTAGTACAGAGAGGTCCAGGATTGGTCTCCATGAATTTTCCTTCCTGGGAACCAGGGAAAGTCTGGAATAAAAACCTTGCCCTATTTCTAAATTTGGCACCAATTCTATCGCCCTCATAGCCAGGAGGGACTGAACCTGCCGTTGTGCCTCTGCCCACTGATGATTTGGCAGGTCTGGCCAACTGTTCGGTTTTGGCAAAGTGTATAAATGAAATCTGTAACCTCTTGAGACTATGTCCAGAACCCATTTGTCCCGGGTTATGTGGTTCCAATTTTGATAAAAAAGAGAAATCCTTCCCCCCAAAGGAGCTTCCAGGAGAGGAGCCCCTGGAACCAGAAAGGGAGAGTCATAAAGACTGTTTTCAGTAGGGTTGAGACTTATCTTCACCTCCCTTGGGAGAGGGGGCACTCCACTGCCTATTCCTAAAATGAGACTGTGACTGTCCCCTACCTCTGGAATGCCTGAATCTGCCTCTCTGAGACCTGTCCGAGCCCGGAAAGGACCAATTTTTAGTTGGCCAGTGTCTGCTAGATCTAGGAGGTTGCACCTGTAGAAAATACTTAACTGTCTGCATAGATTTGGCTTTGTCTTCCATTTTCTTCAATACCTCTTCAGCTTTGGAGCCAACCAGAACATCGTACTGCAAAGGGGCATCCAAAAATTTGGCTTTAATCTGATCCGGCAAGCTTTGATCCCTTAACCAAGCATGTCTTTTAATAACAGCGCCAGTTGTTGCAGCCCTACAAGAAGCTTCCAAAGAATCAAAACCACAATGCAGGGTATGTTTACCCACTTGTTCAATAGCATGCAATAAATCCTGTAACTCCTGATTATCCACACCAATAGACACAGCTGACATCTTTTGTTGAAATACAGACAAAAGGTATTGCTGATACTTCAGCATATGAAATTGACAGTTCAAAGCCCTAATAGACAATGTGAAGTATAAACCTTTTTACCCCATCTCTCCAAAGCGCTGGACTCTCGGTCAAAGGGAATAGGATTTTTAGCAGAGGCCGCTTTAACACCCTTAGGACCCTGAGAAATTGTTTCCGGATCAGGTGAAAGATTTTTAAAAAGAAATTTATGAGAATCTGGAACCCTATAATACCTATCCAGTTTGGCCGGAGTAGGGGGAAAAGAATCAGGAGAGAGAGAAGCTTCCGAAAAAACATCATCAACAATGTCCAATACAGGGGGAATAGCCAGAGGCTTATGCTGTGGGAGAAGAAGAAAATCCCTAAGCCTTTTCTTGGATTCAGAGAATTCCTGCCCTTCCCAGTGAAAATGCACCCTCATATCATGCAAAGTTTCACCAAAAGAATAATCCTCAAGAGGAGAGGTGGAAGGAAAGGAATCTTCAGCATCAGAATCCTCATAAGGAGGAAAAGAATAATCCTGCTCAAGGGAAGAAACAGAAGAAACAGAAATTTGGTCTGAAGAATCATAATCGGACTGTAATCTAGGCTTCTTGTCAGGAGGGGGATGAGAACCCCTGATCATAGTTAAGAGATCTTCAGCCATCCTAAGCATCTGCCTCTGAGGCCTAGGACCCTGATCAAAAGTTGCCTGTGCTAGCCACTTCACTTTAGCTGGAGCCTTAGACTTTGATTTAGCATGTAAACCCGAATCCACATTTACATGAAGCTGTGAAGGCCTGAGAACTCCCTCAGAAGCCTGTACCTGCCTACCGGCTCCGGACCCAACTGAGGGAGCAGTATCCAAAGGTCCAGTCCCTGGCAATTCTGAAGACCTCATCAGCTCCACACCGGAGTTGGTACAGGCAATTGGTTCAAAAGAGGTGGACGACAGGGGCTGCAAAGGCATCTCACTGACGACCGATGAACCAGCACCTGGCAATAACTGAGTAACATCCTTTGCTGTGGACCTCGGAGGCCTGTCTGCATCTCTGTGCCTCTTACACACCCCAGAAGCCGGAAAAGAATCTGACGACATGTTATAATTAAACCTTTTTCCAAAATAGTAAAAGGCAAAGTTATATCTACGCCTAATAGTACGCTGATTAAATCTAGCACAAAACACACAATTAGCAACATCGTGGTCAGGACCCAGGCAGGGAATACAGTAAGAGTGAAAATCCCTATGAGGTATTTGCTTCCCACAAGAAATACAATTATTAACTTTTTCTGACATCTGACTGGAGCAAGAAAAAGACCTCCCCAATGGGGTACTCATCTGTAAAAAATGAAAATCCTGGGATTAGATCCAAAAACAAACAGGAACAGGCCGACTGGCATCAGTGAACTGCAAAGGGCACCGCGTGGCAAGAAAGACTGGGGAAATGGCGTCAGCTGAAGTCTTTATACCTTCCGGCACATTGACGTCAGGATAAATGCGACCTCAGCTGGCGCCCAATCCAGACTTTGGAATTCTGGCCGATCTGGGGCTGCTGCTGGAAGGAAGAATCCTACAGTGATGACTGCAACAGTGAACCACAAAGGACATCATAGAATTGTCCTACTGCCAACCATAAAAGGCAAGGGCTTTACCTGTTGAGCCATCCCAACATCACTAATGCTGACTACATCAAGCAACTAAGAAGCATATATACTTACAATACCTTACAATGGCTAACTGAAAAAAGTAGCAGATAGGTACTACTTAATAAGCAACAAGTGTGATCCCATTCCCACAATGAAGCTGCCTAACATGTTTTAATACATAGTTGTGTGACAATTAATTGAGCAACAAGGCTGACAAACATTCAGATACATGTGTTAAGAGTATACAACAGGTGTGCTCATCCTTGCACATGGAAATGTCTAAATTCTCTGGATATTGCTTGTGATTCACTATAATGGTCTCCAGAGTTATGCAAGAAGAAAAAATGGACAGTAACAGGGTTACTATTGAGAAAAAAGAACAAAAACATTAACCATATAATTGCAATCCATCCCAAGAGCTCTCACTCTGAGATCTTCTTCTCATAGGTAAACAAGGTCTAGTACCTCTTCAAGTCAGTGTGGTGGTGCTTTCACTGCTCACCAGTTTGTGTGATTCCAGTGGCCTCAGTCACTGCCCTGGCACTGGCATAAGTCCCTCAGCAAACTGTCCCAGTGGTCTGTATGGAGAGAATAAAGATTTTGCTCTGTTCTGAGCACCACATGGGTGCCCTTCAACTACCAGTGACTTGTAAAGCCACAGTCAGGCACAAAGTCTCATACTAGTGAATTATGTCTGGCGTCTCATAATTGTGCCCATTTTACATTGCAAGAATTGTCACAGACCATAAAGTAACTCAGCAGCGCAGTCAATATATACCATTTTTTAACTTGTACAATACAGGGCTAGAGGTGTGAAATATGGCAACAAAATTGTATCTGTATGGTATGTAGTCTATGTAGTGTGACTATGCCACTGATTGCATTTAAGCAACTCTATGCTTCACAAAATGATTCCAGAAAGTACACGGAAAAAGTCACAATGTTGCCATGCCTCTGCATGCACAAGTGTTCTGGCATCTGCACGGTACTGTGTAGAATTATCTACAATATATATATACATGGAACAGCATCGTAATATTTCCATGCCTCTGCATGCACAAGTGTTCCAGCATCCGCACAGTACTGTGTAGCACTATCCACGATATATGTACATGGAACAATGTCACAATATTTTCATGCCTTTGATCTTTTCATGATATATGTACATGGAGTAAAGTCACAATGTTTCCATGCCTCTGTATGCATAAGTGTTCTAGCATCTGCACAGTACTGTGTAGAACTATCCACAAGGTTTTACTCATAGGAGCAACTTGTAGTCTGGCTGATTCAGAAAGATTCATGACTTGAACTCTCATTCACATAATCACCATGTTTAAAGACCTGAATCTACACAACATGAATGAAAGAAGCGACAGCCAGCCTCATTTCATTAAGAAAGAAGCCATAGAACTCTAGGAGCAGAACAAGCTTCACCTGTTAAAAAACAAACAATAATGTGGAAAGCTGAATTTCAACTTGCTTAAGGTATGTGCAGCTTTCCCATATGAAATAATTGCAAATGTATGTATATTATTGTTCCTCAGGGGAACTGTATGCTTTGGAGGAAGATGCAGTGGACGTTAGTTATTTAAACAGGGGGAAAGACTAGGCAGAGAGGCACAGTTAGTGTTCATAAGGGATAATGAAGTTAATGGGAAGCATTAACTCAACAGCAATTGTGAAGTGCAACTTTCAAAATAATCAGGCCAGACTTGTGATAGAATGGACTGGGACACAGCTTTATATATGTACAGCATATGTGTAGGGGACATACTGCTGCAATCAACAGTAACCTGGAACTGTCACATTTACAGTAAACTAGTACAGTGGCAACAAAAATTGTAATATGCATCTGAGTGGTGGCTGTCCATGGTGATGTGAGCACAGCAGGAAGCAACCTGCAATCTCCCCATAGAAGGGCATGTACTACAGTGTACTCTAGACAGTGTGTGACATAAAGGGAGAGGAACACTGTTAGACCTATTACCTGCAAGTTGTACGTCTGTGTGTAATGCAGATTGGGAGTGCAATGTTTGTACTTGTGACTGTGGGCCTGTTACTGTTGGAAGGTTATGGATGAACTAGTATTAATAATATTAACACTTCCAGTGGAGTATACAGACAATGAGGTATACCATAATAGAGTGAGGTGACAGGGACAGTCCTTATTATCATAGTATCATAATGTATATTTTTGCAAGCAACAATATGCCTGCCAAGTAGAATTGTGGGAAGAGAAGGGTTGCTGCTGAGAGGAAGAGTAGAAGAAGAAAGTTCTCAGATGCAGAGAATGAGGTGTTACTGCAGGACCTGTCTCCATGGCCAACAGCTCTTTGGGCAGGAGGCTGATGACCTGTCCTAATATCAATGCTTTAAGTGGCCAGGACAATACTTATGAGCAGTACAGAAGTAGAGCTACAGACATTAGCCTTTTGATCAAAAAAATGGGCTCTCTGCCTTGCATGGGAAGATAGAGCAACAACAGAGTGACTACCAGTTAAGACACTGTTGATGGAGAGGAAGGAGTTTCTGGCCTCTTTCAGAGGGGAAATAGATTCTTCAAAATCCCAAGGTGCAATGTTGGACTTTGGAACCAAGCTGCAAAGTGCCCCAAGCATAACCATTGGAAAAGTCACACGTGGGTATTGCCGCTGTTGGTATGCCCTGCAATATTAAATCTGCACTGAGAGTAAGGTAGAGGTGATGGATTTATACAGCAAATTGTGTTCTGTTATGTTCACAGGTGATTCTCTATCCAGTATCACCACCATGGAACATCTAATGGTGATGGATTTATACTGCACATTGTGTTCTGTTATGTTCACAGGTGATTCTCTATCCAGTATCACCACCATGGGACTTCCAATATCTGATGTTGAAGAATCGTCTGACTCTGATGTTGATGATGGTGGTGATCAGCTGGCATTGTCAGAGTGTACAGTGTCTGTGATGGACACAGGGAGTTTGCAGATTGGATCCCATACTCAGGCTATGGATATAGCCTCTGAGTCTATAGACACCCAAGAGACACACACCATACAGGGAGGACAGGCTATTGCAAACATTTCAAGTCAGGGCAATGTGACACCTCCTATAGAATCATCAATGTCTACCATAGGCCCCATAGGGCAGGAGGATGAATACATGGGTGTACATACTGGTGGACATTGGAGGCATGGGAACCAACCCCACACTGAACTATGTCAATGGTTGTGACCTGATGTATGTGCAGGCACAGGCTCGTACCATCACAGCCTTTGCAGGGCTGATACAGATAATACAGGGTGTGCGGGAAGACCTCCAAAAGTGCATGACTAATATATGTATGATGGTTTTTATAGACTCAGTCACATACTGGCACAAGACATATCCTCCCAGACTCACATGCCACATGGTAGGTGTCATCTATGCAGTCAATCCCCTGCTGACTGCACTGATAGTAGCCATCATGAGTATGGATGGCCAAAATCTTGGTCATGCAGTACCAACATTTCCACAGCAACATCAGATGTAGAGGTGCATTTTGGCATGACAGAGCATCCCCAGAGTTATGCCAGTAGCAGCAGTGGCATGTCTTGTAAAAGACAATGGTCATGGTCACATAGCACACCTATATTTAGTCTTCCCCCTGGTACTACCCATGCAATTCCTGGTAGAGGCAGCTCAGATGGACAAGGATGTGCACAGGGTATCCAATCATGTACCATGCATGCCACGGATCTGTCTGCAACTACTGCTGAGGTTGTCTCCAAAAACACACACACACACACACACACACACACACACACACACACACAGACACACACACCACTACAACCCCCACTTCCTCACATATACAGACTCCCAGTGAGAGTGGCTCATCACAAACTATTCTTTATTAATCCCCTCCAGACCCACATCTTACACACACACACAAATATTCTGTTTCTACAGTACTCACACAGTTCCCTGAGGAAGACATTGCACGCTTATCTCTCTCCCACCTGTGCAAATAATGATGACTGTGCCCTGCCCTATGTAATGCTCAAGATGCCCATGTCTGATGCCCACTGTGGCCAGCTTATGCATGGGTAAGCACGGTCTGATGTTGTGTTTGTATGCATCACTTCTGATGTAGTGACTATTATCTGCTACAGGCCAAAACTGTATGTGATCCACTGTTTCTTTGCCACTGCTACAGTGGACTGTGCCCACCTGTACCTAGCATGGTCATCCCCTGCTGTTGGCTCCTCCACTGACCCTTCATCTGACTCAGCCTCCACTGCCTGCTGTACTGAGATGGGTTCCTCCTGCAATTGCCCTGTTTGCTGTAACTGCCTTGTAAGTATCTTATTGTGTACTGTTACACACACTCTGAAAAGAGTATAGCATGTGTGCAAGGGTAATACTGCCTTTAGTAGGCCAACATAGTCAACAATAACTCTGATTTGTGATAGGGCATCTGTCCCATTCCATGGATTTCTGATGGGTGTCATCAGCCAGGGCTCCAAGCATATCCAGCAGCATCACCAATAAGATACCTCTGAGGAAGTCACCCCTCACAATCTGTTGGTAAAGGTCAGAGACAGGTGCCATATGCAAGAGTCATGGTAACTGCCTGGGTGGCTTGCAGACATACTGTAAATGATAGTCGTGTATTACAGACAACCTAGCAATTAATGAAGTGATATCCCTTATGGTTCACCTGCCTTCTTCCCAGGGCATGGGATGAGGCCCTTGTTTCAATAAGGGTATAGTCTATGGCCCCAGTACCTCAGGGACAAAGGGCTATATCATAGAAGTCCTGCATGGTGTAAGCTGTTTCCTTTGGGGTGTGTGTAAATCACATTTGCTCCCCGACATGTTGAAGCATGCCAATGAGAAACTGATGGAGTATCCTTGAGGGAGATGCCTGAGATAGCCCCATCGTGTCCCCAGTTTGTTGCTGAAAGGTCCTGTGGCTAGAATACATAAAGCCGCATATACCTTGGTATCCACTGGAATAGGTAGTCTATGACCCCTCTGGACTTGCCAATGAGGTTGGCCCATGTCTTCTTGGTCCTACATGGTATCCCTATCCACATGGTACCTGTCCACAGTGTTGATGTTGTGGAGTCCATTAAATATTAAGCATGGTCAGACAACATGGTACATCCAAGGGAGATGACACCCACCACTGTGGCTCGTAGTAATATTAATAATCTGTTGCATATACACATTAACTAATGATGTGGCAATCCCTAACATATTTCCATGCTTACCCTGCATAAAGGTGAGGATTTGTGTGTGGTCATTACCACTAGATTTAGAGCACCACATCATGTTGTTTATGCATTTCGGAATCACTCCGCCATTTTGCTTTGCTTCATTTGCATACATGGAGCACCTCATTTTAATACTTTTCTCATTAGCATCTATGTATACAGCTATCAGCATATACCATGGGCTGCTTAGCATCCACAGCTCATGCTTAGTGCATCTCTAAATTGCACATATCCTATGCATGGCTGTTTTTCATGCACAAATGCCTTCTGCAATGCGGCTAATATTTCTGAATTCATGGGCCTATTATTATCGCATTGGTCATTTGTTTGGCTATGGGAACATATTGTTTGATTAAACTATTACATTAGCTATAAAAACATTCCCATCTCTCAGCAATATGACATGATTGAATGAAACTGTGCCAGATCCATAATTCCAGTTCCTTCTTAGTAGTTTCAAAATTAGTCTTGTAAAATAACTTTATATTTACCCGGCTCGTGCATTGCCTAATGCATGTTGTTTGTATTCATCAGTTTATACTTCAGTGGTCTGAGTCCTGTTATTCTGGTTCTAATGAATAACCTATTGCATGGAACTTTTTGTTTACCGAAGCAACATCAAGTATAGACTCTCCTCTTGTGGCATTTTTTATAAGCTGGTCATTGTTATTCATAGACCCTTCCTCTATAAATTTAGCAGCTTGATTGTTATTTATTTATTTTTATTTATTTATTGACATTTGTTAACTGGGTTAGTCCAACTGGGCTTGTGGCTCATTTTCAGTGGAGACCCGAGGAGAAAAGCTCCAAGAAAAAATACAGTTTACAGAAAAGTAAAAAAATTCTGTATACAGTTATACGAGAATAATTAGTTATACTACAACATAAGGAAATAATGCAAAAAGTTCACATACAAGGAAAATCCACATCATATATATTTACAACAAGATTTGAATTCATGGGTTGTGACTAGAAAGTTAGGTTTCATGAGCATTCACTATGGGGAATAGTTATGTGCAAAGGCGGAGAGCAGATGCGGGAGGGGGAGTTAAGTTGGGGCTTGACAACGGCAGGTTATGGAATTGAGTTATTACTTAATAAAAGCTCCCAGTTAATGTTCAGAAGATTTAAAGTCACCAGCTACTATGGCCATTGCTGTTTAAAACTCTGCATAAGTTCGTCAACAAAAAGTCTGTCTCAGTCGTTAGTTGTTTAGAACTATGATAAAAATGCAGCAATTACAAAATGGTGTTTGATTTGTAATAATGTGACAAGAAACCCACAGTTGTTGCAGCAAAGCATCACAGTAAAAACAAATCTCCCTGATATAAACTGGCACACCAGTCATGCAGTTTTGCTATGAAACATTGGTCATCAGTTTTTTTTTTAAGGTTTTTGTCTAGAGTTGGAAACCATTTTTAGAATATAGCTTCCTAGGGGAAGAATAATGGTTCAGCACAGTTTGAAGGGATGGAGTGCTAAACCGTAAGTAGTTTGACAGGATAGAGTAATAAACTGCAAGCAGTTCACATCTAAAGCTTCTCCTTTATTGAGTAATTCAGTAATGCACTTAAATCTATGAATCCTCAGATACTATGCCTCATTGTCTATTATGTACTCAAAAACTCTGTATTTTATAAGTGACATCTTCAGTTTTCCATTCATTATTGTCAGCCTAACTGAAACATAATTTTCTGTCTTTTCATAGGTTCATAGGTTCATAGGTAGGTACTAGGCTATCTGCTTGAAGGCATTTATAAGCCTAGCCAGAGTGTGTCGGCTTTCACCACCCCATTGATTAATTAACTGATCCTCTGTCAAGCAGAGCCAATGAAGTGATCCCAGGGTGCATTTTCTGTTACCCATCCATTCGTCAAGGTTTATCTTGAAGAGTGTTAGTGAGGGGCTCTGCCTGATGTAATTTGGAATTTTGTTCCAAAGCATGGGGAATCTCTGTGACAGGAATCTATCCCTCCAGCATGTTCTATTTATTGTTGTGGCAAGGTTTAGCTCACTAGAGCATGTGGCTCACAGTAACTTGGATTTCTTTAGGTGGAGCATGTCCATCAATTCTGAGTTGGACATGGCTTTGTAAGTCAGGCAGAGATCACCTCTGAGTAAGCAATATGCCACTGAGTACAGCCGGAGTTTTTTCAGTCGAGCTGCATAGGACATAAGTTTGAGACCAGTAATCCTCTTGGTGAGGTACTTTTGTGGTCTTTCCAGCTGTTGGAAGTGTCTTGTGAGGTACATCCCAAATGGGGCATTGTACTCTATGATGGGTCTAATGAGTGACAAGTAGAGGGGCACTATAACCTCTTTATTTCTAGATATGAACCATTTAGTAATTAGATGGGCCACATAGAAGGATTTCCTAACTACTTTGGCAATATGATTGTCAAAGGAGAGATTACTATCTACCTGGGTCCCCAGATCTCTTATTACTTCTTCTGTATTAAGGGGGCTGCTACCTATGTGGTAATTCATGGGTGTTTTGTTTTTCCTAAACGGGATAACTATGCATTTTTTGGCATGTAGCTTGAGGCCATGACTTTGACACCAGATGTCCATCTCAGTAAGGCCCTTTTGGAGGATGTCCATGTCAGCCGGAGAGTCAATTATGGCTCCCAGTTTGCAGTCATCGGCGAACTTGGTTAGTAATAGTCCTCCTGTGTTTGCCTGTACTTCTGAGAAGTATATGCCGAACAGTAGGGGTCCCAGGACCGAGCCTTGTGGGACACCACTTGTGACTGGTTTAGAGTTGGATCTGGAGCCCACTATTCTTACCGTGAGAGTTTTGGCTGTAAGCCAGTTGGCAGATGTAGGGGTTTATGTTCCGGCTGGTGAGTTTTTCTGTAATACCCGAGTGGGGAATGGTGTCGAAAGCCTTGGCAAGGTCAAGGTAGGCTGTGTGAACCATCTTTCCCTCGTCTATGGCCTTGGTGACTGTCTCGAAGAAGTCAACCAAGTTTAGTAGGCATGATCTGCCCCCCTGTTCTTCTTTTTGAACTGTGGAATTACATATACATTCTTTCAGTGTTTCTCTAGTACCTGACAGCTGCTCCAAAGAATTAACTGCTTCCTGTAGTCAAGAGTTTGATTCTCATAGTCTTCATTCATCTGCTGTTGCACTCTGCATAACTCACTTAATCAGGCAGTACTCTCAGAAATTAGGCTAGGACCCTTAATGGTTTGCAGGGCCACATGCCTATTAACTCTAAATGCAGTTGTCTGCTGATTTGTGAAAGGTAGTCATCAGAGATATTAGTTTAATATTCAATTTCATCATAATTATGATATAAACCTATTATGCCCTAGAGTAGAAATAGCAGCACTGTTCTTACTACCTAACTCTCCTCCACCTCCTACCTCTCCAACTAACAGTAAAACTTTCTCTATCTCACTGATTCCCTAATCATTAGTTTTTTCTCTCATCCTCCTCTTTTAACTTTTCTCATCTTTAATAACATTTCTTCTCTGACTTCCCCCTTACCTACTGCCTACATACTAACAATGTCTTTCCACCAGTCTGTATCTTCAATTGCCTATACTACATGTAATCTAATGCACAATTTTTTGCTGTATATCATCATACATATATGTGTGTAATACTGCCTCTAAAATTCTACTGCCTGCAACATATTAGATGTAATGCGGAGATATTTATAACAACTGTTTCTTGACTATGTACTACATGTAACAGTGTTACTAAATTTCATGTAATATATGCAATGTGGAGCTTTTCTCCCTAGGCCTGTGCTTGAAAATGGGTCTTGCCAAGTTGGACTACCCCGGACAGTGAAAACAAAGAATAATATTAATAATACACAGCAAAGAAATCAGTATCCACATGACTTGGTTTCACAAATTCTCCTTGGAACTACAAACATTGCATCAAAATTGTCCAGCTGAAATTTCATAATATTGACAACATGAATATACAAACCTTCAAATGCATGCACTTCAGCATGTACAGTGTACTTGAAAAAGCAACATGCCAAAATCAAAAACAGCATTTACTTGCATCATCCTGTGTCAGACATTTTCCTGCATCATCCTGTCAGTGCTTCTCCGCACTCCCTTGTTTCTCTCACTCAGAGGTCTCTTTACCTTGAAGAATGAGAGATCACTAATACTTACAATATATATGTCTCACTCTTCTATGTGACCTTTCTCTCAGAGGCTGCAAGCTTGGAGAACACTGATGCACTTCTGCACACATATGAACTGAATGTACATATATCAGCAACCATTCCCTTAATTGGCAAAGGTCATGCAACAATGACTGCAGTGATTCTTCATCAGGTAACATAAAGACAACCCCATGGTTTCACCTCACTTTAATCTTCACAGCAGCACTATGAGTCGATCACTTTTAATGTAAGTGTGTTTCTTTTTTTTTACTTATTCAGTATTTTGTGAATTTAATAAATGAAGAGCTAGAAAAAGGGCAGTCATATCTGATACTCTCGAGTTTAGTAGTGCTTTGTTAGGAAGTAGGCTCAGAATCCATGTGACCTCTTTTCACACCTCACGGAGGGGGATCTTGTGTTTATCCGTCACATCTCTTGCTGGCAAATCAAAGGAAGTAGCACTGGTGTGCAAATGAGATTAAGCTGTATGGCATTTCTTCAGGTTACAAGAAATTAAGGTCGAGACAATGATAAAGTTGAAACTGAGGACTAGAATAAGGTTTAGTTGAGAAGAGCACTGAACAGATAACCTCTGCTTACCTTCCTGCACCTCAGCCTGCAATTATGGATTTAGGGATAGTCCCTGACCCTACTGCCAATGACCCAGGAAAAGCCCCCACATTCTGAGCAGTGAACACTCAGACAAGCAGAAACAATAGCTCAAACCCTTAATTTAAAAGGTATCATTCAGTGGAAAGTGATACTACATGTCCCGAATGATAGAAAGTATGATGATTCAACAAGGAAATACAAAACAAGTCCTTTAGATTTGTGGCAGGGCGACAAAAGGAAATGAATATGAATATATTTACAATCTATTAAAGATGCAAATAGCTAGGAATAATGCCCAGAATGCTAGAAGTGTGCAGTTTGTCATGAAACCCCCAAATTTGGCATAACAATCATGCAAAACAAGTATCTTGTTGCTCACTGCAGAAGAGCTATGGCCTAAGTAAGATGCTCTTGAACAGAGCTGGACAGGGTCTTCTGTCAGCCTGAGGTCATTCTTCTTCTTCCTCTGCTCAAAGTTCTGGGTAATCAAATGGCCAAACCTGGATTATTATGTGCAGTGCTAGAACTCTCACCTTAGGAAGGATATAACTTTGATGAAGAAACCCCTACTAGAGGATGCCTAAAATGATTAAATGACTGGAAGAGATAGAATTATGCAAAAGTCTGTAGAGCTTTAATGACTATAGCCTGGAGAGAAAATAAAAGAAGACAAACAGGTGTTTGGACTCACAGAATTCTCAAGGTGAAATGACAAACCTTTAAGAAAAACTAATTGAAGAATAAGAGAGAGTATGACTTGTTTGTTGATAGAAGTAGTTTGTTTATTAATTTATTGATTTATTTATGATAATCAGGTGGGTTGGTCGAAAGATGCATTTCTACTATTAGCAGTGTCTAACGGCACAAAAGATAGCCAATGATATGCAGTATACACAAGAAAACATAAAGCAATATTTACATGTAGTGTAGACCACAGTAATTTAATTAGAAAGTTTGCTTGATTTAATCATATGCTTTGTATACTGACATACTTATACATGTTTTACTGATGATGCTGTTTCATAGATGGATAAACCCTTGGCTATGGCCCAGATGAGCCAAGATCGGTTACTGGCCAAGATTTTGAAGATGTCGATCAGGGATTGTTGGAGTGAGTGAGTGCCTGATACTGGCTCACTCATCCTGGGAGACAACAGGTACTTGGTCTGGTGTGCAGTAATGCTGACACCTGCTGGTGGTGCAGGTATATAGCATGCTGCTTAGTACCAAGGATATGCACTTGACTTTGCCAAACTGCAGTTGCACAGTAGCCATTGTTTGGGGTGGCATATGTACAAAAACATGTATGTGTCCAAAGAAAAGAGAGAAACCTGAACAGGACCTCTTTTATATGAACATGCACATCATCGACCAGGAAAAGAGTTTGGGTTATAAACTACAAAAATCCTTGAACAACCCCCCCCCCCCCATGCATGATAGTCCACCAGCAATTGAAACTCTCCTCTGGCCCAGCTTAGACATGAGTTCAAGTAGTTAGGAAGAATTAAATGAATCTTTGAATTATCTAGGGTGCTAGATCAATGAAGATCCATGGCAAAAGTATACAAACAAATTGCACAAGTGTGACCGTATCAAATTTGCTGCATCACTTTAGGACTGAAATAATAGATTTTATCCAACTGGTGTTTTATTCATAAGACAATGGTAAAAGGTGGTAGAAGAGCTAGGGCAGTACTGGTAAAATAAGGGTGGGCATTTCTGCAGAGGCTTGTTACATGGATCAGGTCAGTCTTCACATTTATATTTTAATGAAACTGACAGCATGAGCGTTTTTGTATGATCTAATCCCCCTTTGTAAACAGATGTCACAATTTTGGCTTGGTCCCTTATTTATCATCTAATCAGAAGCAGTAAAAAAGGCCCGGCATACAATAAATGTTCTGTGTATAGCATAGTCTGCATTGTGACTTCTGTATTTCTTTTGTTTCACTTATTATATCTGATACAGATGTTATATGTATCAACAACTTAACAACATTCAGTAATGCAGACAGGCTACTTGCCAGGCATTATTTCCACAATGGGGGGGGGCAAACATTTTTTAAACATATGCAATTGTGTGAAATTGTCATCACTTGTATGTCTTCAGTCAGCAGTTGGCTATGAAGGTAAGAATGCGGCTATGCTAATTGCAGACTTCACAACTCAAACACCCCCACGGCTTCATACACACTGCACACTCCAACATGATGACAGTATACAAACATTACAGATGTGAAAGTACTTACCATATCAACAGATCTTTGAGCAGAACATGAATTTATTTATTCTTGGGGATTCATTTCCCCCAAATTCTCACTAAGGGCCATGTTAAGGGAAACATACACCTTAGAGCCAAGGTCAGCAATTTTGCACCAAAATTAGAGGTTGTGTATTCATCAAGAGTCCCCATTTCTGCCTTAACTTGAATGAAAAAAACTTCTGAAAAACTGAAAAGAATATTAAGAAGCTATGTAAAATGCTTCAGGTGCAACAGAATGCCAGGAGTTGGCACACATGGCTCACCCACAAAATGAGGGGATAGTGGGCAGAAAAAATTAACAGTTGTCCTTGTCTTCTTGATACCACAGACCCTGTTTAGTTAGAAATATAAATGACAGTTGCCATCCAGAGCATGTGGAAAAATGTAGTGACTTTGTTTTATATCTTCAGGGAAAAAATGCAAGATGAATCAGTGATTTAGAAAAAAAAACTCATCTGAAACAATTTCTTAAAAAAATGAAGGTCGGTCTTGAGGAGACCTTGTCCCTGGAAGAACACCATCAAAGCCTACTACTTGGAAATCAAATAGCAGAAATGATATCTAATAGAACAAATGGATCCGATTCCAAAAGTCTTGCTCTCAGTGTAAGTGGCCAGATGTTTTGGAATCTGGCATCTACTGTAAGCCTGTTTATAGGCCATACAGCGAAGTAAATCACTTACTCTGACAGCAACTCTTTTGGAAACTAGCTCATTATCTTCCAAGTAACATTCTAAGACATGAAAGTTCCACAAACACGTTGGCTTGAAGTCTGGACAAGAGAGCATACCAATTGTATAATTAAGGTTCGGTAGAAATAAAGACTTGCTTTTGATAGCTGGTTGCATTTACAGATGTCCTCATAAGAAATGCTTTAGTCAACCAATATTTATTCTTTATTTTAAATTTCACCAGATCGTGAAATGCTTAAAGGGTAAAAACATGGATTATAATGGTTAAGTAACTAAAACCAAGGTGAAAATGCCTAAAGTAGTTTTACAGAGTAAGGTGTTAGAAGTTATTGATTACCAAAATGCTTTGCCAACAAAATAATCAAGTTTATTTATGAAACTTGTATGGATAAAAGCAGCAAATTGTGGAGGCTTCACATTTTAAAAATGCATACCAGCTGGTTACAGAAATTATGTGTGCTTTATAAATTTAATTTAATAAATTTAATTAATAAAATGGTTTAAACTGCTTTCAAAAATACCCTAATGACATGTTGGTACTTATTTAAACACCATTTTAAGAATGAGCATTTCACCTAAAAGTCCAGCACATAACAAAGTCAATAGCTAGTTTATTTCCATACATTTTTCTTTGTGAGACCTCAGGATACTGGGCAGACTTAACTAACAGACGCATTCTTCATGATTAACACTCATTGCAGTTACATTTTCAGAGCTATTCTGTTCTTATTTCCGGTACACATTCTTTGTTTCAGTTTTTGTAAAAATGCACTTAAAGAGATAGCGAAAATAAAGAAAATACACACACTGGCAAATAACTGCTAATAGTATGATATGATTCTCTTTACATATTTACAAAAATTCCTTCGTATAAAATATGCACATTGGTAATCCATGCTGAGAACTGGGAGAGTGTCAATCTTTTAACAGCAATTCTAGTGAATCCTGATAAACCAAACAAAAAATTCCCAAATAACTTTAAGCAACAGTGGGGTTTTCTATTATCTCCATTGTTGTATGACCATGAAGTAGAGTTATATGTCTAGAGATGGGGGGGTCTGCCTACATGTGTGGTGCAGAGGGACTTGCCCTTTGCAATAAAAAAATTACTTCCAAGGTCTGGAAAAGTTGTTTCAGCAGTTGTTTCATGAATTGGCATTCAGAGAATGTGTTGTCAGCTGATCAGTATGATTCACAGAGTACGATACCTTTCAACTTTACAGATTTTCACAGATTGTCCAGATTTTTCCCTCATATTTTTGGTCCGTTCTTCATAAAATTTGTGTTTTTTGACAAATCGCTGGAATAATCTAAGGATTAAAGTCACTAAATAATGACATGTATTTGAGTTTCAGACTTTGTATCCTTCAGAAAATGCAGGCTAACACAAATCCTGTTATTCTAGCAACTTTCTATGTTTATAAGAGCAATATTTAAAATGTGTCCCTATTTTTGGGCCTTTGTCCCCCCATTTTGTTGTGTTTTGTCCAGATTTCTTGAGCTAAGAGGTTGAGAGGTATGCAGAGTACTTTCCCCACTTAAACTTATAACTTGCCCTGATACAGTGTTTTGTAACCACATCAAGAAACTGCCACACCTCCCAAAAGACTGTGAAACAATAAAGTTGCTATTGACAGCCAAAGCCTAAGGCAAAGACAGTTTTCTTTAGTTTAAGGCAATCATAATGACCCCCCCAACTCTAAAGCAGGTTTTTAACCTACCTGAATCATAGAACCAAGAAATGAGGCCTCCTCAGCTACTCTGAGGTGATCAAAATGAGTCTGAGCTTGTTTGTTATAAACCAAGATGAGCTAGATTAGAATAGATTTGGAAGTAAAGGTCTGCCAAAGAAAGTATACGCTTCCCATCTGTCCTTTCCCTGATGAGGGACTAAAGATGTAGACGTAGAGCATTCCCTCTCTCTCTCCCGAAAGCAGGTGATTTCCCACTTACCAAATGCAAGAATTTCATCTGAACGCTCCGCATTAGCAAGTCTGTAACTATCAAGATGCTTACGATTTGACTCAAGGAGAATTCTAGAATGGTTGAACAGTCACATGATGTAGAGTGACTAGGAAGATGTCGTGTCTGAATGCCCTCTGACTCATTTTCATAACTACTGTTATGTCTACAAAGACGTTTTTGCAGGATTTCCATTATGAATTAAAGGTGCCAGCTTACTGTATGGCTATCTAACAGGTAAAGAAAGGTGACAGTTTCAAATGGAGCCCCAGAACCCAAAGAGCCAGAATACCTTCTAACATAGGTGTCCGCCATCTCCCACTGGGTGGCTCCATGCACCCTTAAAACAAGTAAGGGCTTAACTTAAACCCTGCATTCTTCTAAACTTGCAGGTTAAGTACTTGGTTCACAGAGAATGAAGGGAAGGGAAAATTCTACTCCAGGCTCAGCTGGAAAGCACCAAGAGATGGACTGGAAGAAACGGCCCAACATGTATGTCCATTCTCAACATACTGTCCACTGCAACACCACTCTGTGGAACTATATTAGTGGAAATGTGAAAAGAGGTGCTGCCAAGACACCCAACAGACATAAGAAGGCTCAGGCTTCAGCCCTTTACAAGAGATGAGCCTATTAGGCAAGCTCTCATCTCAACTCACAGGCTTTTTCAGCGTGAAGGATGGCAGGCCAAAGCAGATAGTCTAGAACAGCCTTTGAAAGAGAAGGTTTAGCTTCGCCAGACATCACACTGACACAATTTTTCCATGGAAATATCCACCCTCTGAAACCATGAAATAACTGACCAAAGTTTTCCTAAAAGTTAGACCTTGGCTGCTATTTATCTATACAGTAAATTAAAACAAGATCCTAAGGCTGAAGCAACGTAATGAACATGGCCAAACACTTGTTAAGGGCCCTGGCTGTGCAGGGAAAGTTAAAAGCAAGCTTTAGGCAAAGCAAATGAATCTTCTGTTCAGAGTAAAAAAATCTTATTCTGTTATTAAACATCTCCAATGTTTACTAATACCAGACAACTGGAGTCCAATAAGAGCAGCAGGATTACAGGATTCCTTGAAATGTGATCATCCAGAATATCATGAAGTTCATTAACTCTTGAAGTTAATGGGATCATAAAACAGATCAGGAGTAACCCAACTTTTTAGGGGTAAAGAATGGTATAAAGTACAGTACCTCTTCTAGTTTCCTCTCCACCAATCATACCTATGATCTTCCATACCTATCTGACTTTCTAACTTACCCCTGGGCCACTTCTTCAAAAAACATCTGTCATAGTACTGACCTTCTGTTTAGGCCATTTTGATTTGGCATGCAATCCAGGCCTTCTCAAAAGCCACTAGTAAGTAGAAAGCTAAGGATTAGGATCAGGAATCGGTAAGTCAGGACCAGCTTCATTGTAAAGTGTCATTTAGACACTGGAATAATATTTCCTTATAGGCGTCTTCCCTTAAGGAGACATATATGAAGTAATTCTGTAGAGTGCTGATGCATCTAACCAACCCTTTCCCCTAAGATTTCATATATCTCATCTGTACTCGGATTCTACAACATTGTTAGGTTGTGCAACTGATTTGATCAGTCTCCACCCCAAGGAAGCTCTCTGACCATGTGGGTCCATTCCCCAAGCAAGGATTCTTGACCAGGGGAGTTGGTAAAGTGTTGAGATCAGTTCTTGCATGCTGCCTTGGAGAGTATGTCTAAGACATAAGTATCCCGGACAAGCATTCTCTTGACCAAGATGACCATGGAGAATCTCCCTCTCAAGTGAAGGTCGAACCTGCAGACCACATACTCAGTGACCTGCAGAAACTGAGGTACATAGAAAAATAGATTAAGTGGATTCTACTGTCATTTTGAATATTTGTTCTTAAACAACAAAGAAGATGACTTACTGGCTATTAGAGAAGAGTACTGTTTTTTTCCCCACAGTGCACAGACCCTTTCCCTCTACTAGTGATCACTTAAATCTCCTAAGTGAGGTCCACCAAGGGAACCCCATCCTAGAAAGTTGTTTTAAAAAACTGTATCAGCTTTTCATCCAATGTGGATAGATTTGACTGAGCTGTTATAAAAATAAAAGATGCCAGAAAAAGCATCCCTAGCTACCAGATAGGAAGTATTGGTATTTTAGCTAGCAACAAGGAAACCAGGGTTAAATACATATTAAGGAACTTCTCTGTTATCAAAAACTGCTAAGAATTAGAAAGAAAACCAGTTTTACCTGATGTCTATTCAACAAAGGAGGATTAAAACTGAGTTATTGCAGGATAAGTAGTTTACAGTCAAAAAAGGATAAGTTTCCAAAGCTTTAGACTCTTCATCATGTAGGACAGTTTTTAATTGATGAGGTCTCACGGTCTAATATGGATAGAGGAAGTTTCAAATTATTCAGCATTAGAATGCCTGTACAAAAAAGGTCTAAAATTATGTGGAGGATAATAGATGAGGCCTGGTTTCTTAAGAGTGGATGAACCCAAATCTGGGTGCTTCCAGAACTGAAACACTGCATCTCTGAAAGTATGTTCTACAAACTTTCCACTGGCAGAATCACTCAGAACTCAGCATTAGTCTGGACCAGGATGACACTGAGGCATTTACAGAGTGAATGGAAGAGAAAGTCACTCCAGGGTCGTCTTCATCATCTTATACCCTTCAACAAAGAAAGGATCCTCAGGATACTCAGGTAAAAAAGAACCTCTAAATAGGGACTGTTCATTATCTGTAGTGGTTTCTGAAGAAGGAAACCCTAAAATCTCTAAACTCTGTGACTGCTGAAGACAGTTTTGGAGAGATATTGAATGTAACAGTTACATTCTTACCATCTCAGCTGATCTACAAGTAGGCTTTTCCTGGTGAGTCAGTAATTGGGCTAATTTTCTAAACCAATAATAATTTGATATTTCTTTCTATGATCTCCTGCACTCAGAGGCACACTTGCCTGAAGCTAGCATACATTGTGACATCAGATACTAGCTGTAACTGCATCTAAAGATTCTAAGCCCATCCATTTGCTCCTGACCAATAAATGAGCACACTTTATACAAGTCAAGATATAATAATGATGATTTGACTCTGTTACTGTTAACAAGTAATAAACAGGTCTAAACGTACCCAGCTTACAGGGGACTACAACAGTGGAGGTCGGATGTATGGACCATCCAAGGACAGAAGGATGATAATTAGATATTAGTGAATTATCCAAGGCATCTCTGTATAGCACAACTGATACTGTGAGAGTATGTTCATTTTGTCAGCTCTTCACAAAGTGGGATAAAGTCTTGATATCTCCTACATGACCTAGGTTCTAATAGCATCTCAGACAGATAGTTGAGCAAATAGAGAACTAGGGAAGGATGACGAGGCTTACAACTGCTTCCCTCCCAGACATGGAGAATATGGATGTATGCTATGTACACCAAAATGTCACTCTCTGTTGGGAACCAGAGTTGATGATAGTAACAGAAGGAAAAGCAAGAAACAGTGTGCAAGGAATCTGGATGGTGTGACTCCACATGGAGGTGATGCTACTGCCGCCCTCACATATGTTCAGGTGCATCCTACCCTGCAGTCATGTCACAGCAAAGTAGGAGAAGAGAGGATAAGCTGTGTAAAATAAGAACCCTAATGCAGTATAAATGATGTCAGTGTTGCGCTCCTCTGCACCTCCCTCCTGCTGCATTACCACCCAATTCTTCCAGATTTAGAAGCGGCATCCTATGGGAGGGGCTACACCAAACCAGTCTGAGGAGGAGACCCAGAGAATTAGAAGCAATGCTGAACAGCAGATAATCAGCTGACAAGGTACAAAACAACAATAAATTAATTGTATCTAACATTATGGTCCATTGGTCCCTCCCTGATGAGTCAATGATTGGATTGAATCCCACGCAGTAAACCTAACAGTTAAAGGAGCCAGAGACAAACCAAACTGAAAAGTATTAAAAACTGGTGTTAGATGATATGACATGAGTTGACTCCTCTTATGAGGAGTTAGGGAAAGGGGTGGAGGGTCAAGCACAACAAATTTCATGTAGGCCACATCAGCATTCATCTACACCTAGCAGAACCTATCATTCAAGGTCCAGGTCCCACAGCGCTGTCAGATCAGTGCCTGCAGGATCACTTGCATCAAGTAGGTCATGACATCAAAGCAACACACCATCCAGCTCTCATGACATTGAACCAACTCATCATCCATCTCTCATGACAGTCGCTCTTCAAAATCACTTGCACCATCACCTAGCCTATCTTTAGGAGATGTCTAAGACACATATGACATTGACCAACTGTGATTCAATTGTGACATTTTTGTTACCTACAATTTAACCTTCACACACAATAATGTTTAACTTGAAGGGGAATAAGTTATTAAAAAATTAAAAAAAAATTTTTTAAAAATTAAAAAAGGGGGAGACTTAGTTAACTTTTTAGCTGTATGAATTTTATTCTTATAATGCTATTGCTTAAAACTTCATGGAACTGTGGAAAGAAAGCTGTATTCATAACATAAGATCACAGTCATTAACACCATTAATTCTTTATACTTTACTATTGTTACAGCTGTCAGTTACCTACAACTTAAAAGCACTGATATACAAGTACTCAGGGAAACACTAGTGAGAAAATTAAAGATTAAAATGAGTATCCTGCAGTGTAAACTAACACTGTTGCCACTTCATCCTCATCACTGTAGATAGATAGATAGATAGATAGATAGATAGATAGATAGATAGATAGATAGATAGATAGATAGATAGATAGATAGATACACCACCTCCCTAGAATGTATTGAGCAAAACAGTTAAAATTTGATTCTTCCTTATACGATGCCTTACAACATCACTGAACAGGAGTCACTGAGCACTCAGGCATGACTTTTATAAACATTAATATGAATACCTGTTCTAAAATTTAAAATAAATTATTTTAAGATGAGAAGGAATATCAGATAAACAGTGACAGCAGACCATGTGCCACACAGCGTAGCACACAGATATCAATTCACACATCAGTTACACTATGAGTTTTGTACAAGAAAGGAAACACTAGCATAAATGTAATGGTAAATAGTTCTGGACTACACACTGCCTGTTTACTTGTGCAGCACTATGCCATGTACAAGCCTGCCACATGGGGTCTCTTACTACTGCTGCCAGCTGATCACCATTACTCAATGTGGGACTGGAACTGGGAGCTATAGTGACAACATGGGTCACTTCATCATCAGACTGGCACATGATCATGTTATGCAGAATGCAACATGCAGCAAATATCATGCATGCAGTAGCTGGGTCATAGTGGGTCATACTGAAGGGCACTACCAGACTCATCCATCTACATAAAATGACTCTTCAAGGGCTGAAGACCTTCTTAATCACAATATGTGTCTGGCCCAGGGCTGTGTTGTAGGTTCCTTCTGCAGTTCCACTTGGATTTCTCACTGGTATTCTAAGCCATGGCTCCAGTGGATATTCAGCATCATCTGACAGAAAAAAAAGAGAGAAAAAGGGGTGAGACAAAACAAATAAACAAAAAAATGGTTTAGTTTACAGAAATTATTTTTTTGCGATGAATATCTACTGAAATAAAACAGAAAAAAAGAGGAAAAAATATTTTCCACTTACCAACAAGATGACCACTGGGCATCTTACCATACAGTAAGAGGTGTTAGAATGAGTTAGTGTGCCAGATATTGGAATTGTGTGCACTGCCAGGATGTTGGGCAGAGATGCTGGTGATGCACTGCCATGTATCACACACCACCACCAGGCAATTGATGGCACGGTAGCCCTTCTTAGTGTTTTACCACTCCCCCATGGACCAGATGGGGCTCTAATTGCAACATGGGTATGCTCTATCACATCAACTACCTCAGGGGAATGTGCTGCTACATTAAAGGCATGCATAGTCCTGGCTCAGTCCTGAGGTGACACCAGGAAATAGATGTTCTGATCCACACGTGCCAACAGTACATGCAGGAACTGCAGCAGTATCCTTGAAGCAGAAGCCTGTGAGATACCCAACATGTTCCCAGTCTGTCTCTGGAAGGTCTCCATGGCAAGAAGAGTGAGGGCTATACATACCTTTGTTTTCACAGGATAGAAAGGGCATGCATCACCTCAGTGTCCCTGTAAGGCCATACATACTCACTAAGAGAGTTACAATATCCCTGTCCACCCTGACCCTATCAAGTATCTCCTGACTGTCAAAATTAAACTGAGTTATTTTCTGCCTATATGTCTGCCTTCTTGGCCAGAGAGTGCCACTGGATGCAAGTGGTTTTGGCTCTGCCAAGACAAGCAGTTCACACTGGGAAATAGCAAAGCTAGCAGCAAGTGACTGCATCATCACAGATTGCAAAGTGCATAAAATAGCTGTGACTCCGCCGTTTATAATGAAATCAGAGGCCACTGCAGAAAAGCACAAAACCTTGACTAAATTGCAAGCAGACAGAAGAAGGCTTCATTACCATACTTCATTTTTTATAATTTCTTATTTGCATCTCATTATGACTTCATTGGCTTATTCAGGCCATCGACCTTTACCATAAGTGGCCTCTTTGAATGGCAGCTCTATTGCGTTCATTCATGAACAGTGCAGATAGCATTTCACATGCATATAATGACTATCAGTAACACCCCACAAACCTTCATGTGAAAATTTTACTGAGTTTCTGCAAACCAAATGCTGGGGCATAAGCAGCTGTTATTTGCTTTCTTCTTAATTTCTGTCGTTGGACATGTTTTTTCTTTTGTTACTATAATGGCATACTGAAGCAGGAGATCAAAGTGAGGTGTTCCTTCATTCTTTTACTGTAGTTGTATTGGTTTTAAGAAATTCTGGAAACAAGGAAATGAAGAAATTAAATACTTTTTGTAAAACAACACCAATAAAAATACAAAAATATCCTTTAAGATAATTAAACCATAGAAAAAACACTTCAGGAAACACCAAGAAGCAATTTGCTAAGTGCAATAATGCCCTTCAGAGTGGGTGTTAAAGGGAAATAGACATTCCAGGTATTAGGATGCCCTCCTCCTGAAACATCAGGCCTCACAGCATTTCTGGATGGTATATTATTCCCCTGTAACTCCTGCCCTTTTGGCCATTATTGTTTTCATACTTGTTGAACTGAGCTGAATAGTCTGGTTCATTGTTTCTCTGATGCTTTCTGCAGCACTTCTATAATGGCTTTAAGACACACAACTGTAACTCTTGATGGAGCACAGTGTAACTGCAATATTCAGCAGCACATACCCAGTAACGTAAAACAGCATTTTCATCCATTCTTTCATATATCCATATACTTCATGAACAATCTGACCTAGCATGAGCCATAGTGATAGCAAGTTAAGCAAAGCAAGCTAAATTTCCCAATATCTTGCAACAGTCCCTAGATCATCCTGCAGGACCCTGAAGTATTCTTATGCAACCTGACAAATGTAATCTCTCAGGCATGTCCTGCTTTGCCCTGAGACCTCCAACCAATGGACCATGTCTGGTTCTACTCCTAATGGAAGCATGCAAGGGGCTTCCTCATTAGGTGATCAAGCTATCTGAATTAGCTATTTTTAACCTGATGAAGCAAAGTTTTTTTTATCTGAAAGTTCTTCTTAGAGTGCCAGTTCCTCATTGTATCATTCAATGTGAACTCAGAAACCCTAGGAAGATCCTCATCCTTTCAGCCAATACCCAACGTTTATGACCAGAGGAGAAGATGGGACATAGATAGATCAATAAAATGAGAGCTATGTCCTGTGTTTCAGCTCTCTTCTCACCGACAAAGACTGATAGAATGCCTGCACCACAACCACCATAGCATGCATCCATTCATTGACTGATTGCCTGATCTCAACTGCTTTTACTATGAACAACACCATACTTTAATTTCTCCACTTTTAGTAGCTGATCCTATCCCAACTGGACAGCAATCCACTCTTTTCCTGGAAAGAACAACGATTCCATATTTTGTGATGCTTAATTTTCAGTCCATCCACTTCTCAGTCAGACAGGAACAATTTTATTGCATGACAGGGATCACAGCCTGTGGTTACCAAGCAACTAATATTCTCTGCAACCATTAAAGATGAAACCTTGAGGTCCCCAACATGAATAGTCTCCAAGAGTCAGCTATGTCTTGATATCTTTTTCATGAAAATAACAAACAAGAGGAGAAAAAATGCACCCTTGAGGAATTCATATACTTACCATGAATGTGTGTGAATTAGCCATAATATAGACACAACTCTCACTCTGCAAATGCAGACACCACATGCCAGACAGCAATGACCCAGGGGACCCTGTCTTGTCAAAGCACCCAGCAAAAGACATTCCAACATAAGCAATTTTATGCATCCTTTAAGTCCATAAAAGACATCCCAATAATATCGGTGAGCTCCCTTGACCTTTCCAATATCTGAACATGTACAAAGAGTTGATTCACTGTTCCATAACCAAGACAGAATCTTCCTTTTTCCTTCTGAATTAGAGCCGCAAGTGCTGAATGGAGGCTCCTTTCTGTGCAACCTTGTATAAGGTTTCCTTGGGAGACTGAGAAGCATGACTTTCTGTAATATACACTCCTGTTCATTTATTTTTCTGAAAATGGACATCACTACCTCAGTTTGCCAGCCAAAAGGTACTGTCCCTGTCATCTACACAACACTGAAAAGGTATGGTAATATGATATCTCAAAATATCAAGCAAAATCAGCTATTCCTGTCAAATCTCATCCAGGCCTGAAGGCTTGCTACAACAAATCTGTTTACTTGCCAGAATAACCTCATCTCTATAAACAGGCCGGTCTTGACAGCTGCTTTAGGACTGTTTCTTCACAGGTTAATATTCATCTGGGTTCACCTGAATTCAGAAATTCTTCAAGTGCTCCTCCCACTCCCTAACAGTGTTCCCATTTGAAGTCATAGGTTCATAGGTGAGTACTAGGGTAATGGCCCTGGAGCCAACACAAGCCTAGCCCAAGAACATACCCAGTCATCCTGTTGCCAGACATTAGTTCCTTGTATCCCTATCAAGCAAGGCTGTTAAAATGATCCCCAGGGTGAATTTCCTGTTACCCATCCACTCATCAAGATTTTTCTTGAAGAGGGCCAGTGAGGTGTTCTGCTTGACATGAATGGGAAAGTTTATTCCGGAGTATGGGTAGTCTCTGGGTTAGGAACCTGTCCCTCCAACATGTTCTGTTTATTGTGGTGATGAGGCTGAGGTCCTTGGACCGTGTGGTGTGGAGGGATTGATAAGTTCATAGATTAGTACTAGGCTAACTGCCCTAGCCAGCTAAGACATGTGAGAATCAAACCCTGCATTTTGTGTCTGTAAGGTAAACACTTTAACCGTTATGCCAACCTTCCAACCCAGTCAATATTGTTTTCCATTTGCTGTGAACTACTTGATCAGTAATGCCCCCCCCTCCCCAAGCAAGTTACCACATAGATTGCCAAAAAGTGATTTGAGGCCAACCAAAAATCATTCTTTTTTATTTTATTTATTTTTACATTTGTTGACCAATTTAATCCGACTGGGCCCAGAGAGCCCTTTTTCAAAGGAGACCTGAACGGAAAAGCTCCATGAAAGTAATTAAAAAATAAAAAAAAAAAAGAACTTAACAATTCAAGTTGTAAGATACTTAACAGTATGAAAACAGAGATAGAAAATTATGCAAAACAAATATATACAAGGCAAAAATACAGTATTTTGAGAATGCAGTAGCGATATGTTTTAGAAATCTGGTTAACAATTTAGTTATTTACAAGCAATGCCTAAAATAAAAAATTCAGAGTAACATCATGACATAGTACAACAAAGATGCATTTAATAGCATAGGTACTAACTGCAGAGACAATAATATGTGCAGGCAGTTTAGATAGCAGATACCAGGCAGATATGTTAATTGAGAGAAGAAGAAAATGTCATTAGGTAAATTCCTAGCAAGTACAGATCCATGTATGTTGGAAATTAATTTTTAGTTTCCTTTTGAATTCGCCACTTTGGGTAGTGGAGCAAAGGGACAATGGAAGCTTATTTTATGAGTATGCAATTGAATGATTGTAAAGTATTTTTCTAATAGTTTTGTTTGGCTTGGTCACCTGCAGAAGGTTTTGTTGTGTGCTTCTGAGGTCACAATTGGGTGTCTAAGGTGTAATTATGGATGCAAGGGCAGGGCAGGGGTTGGGGCTATTTCGGATGATGTATGCAATTTGTAGTTGTGATATTTGAAGCATGTGAGAGCTCAAGCCATCTTAAGCTTTTCATGGATATACAGTGATGGGATTTGTAGCTATTACTGGGTGCGAATCTTGCTATCTTGTTACAGGTGGTTTCTAGTTTGGTTAAGAGATTATTCTGGAGGTTAGTAAGTATGGGAGCAGCATACAGCAGGGATGGTAGAATAAATGTTTGAGCCAGTATAGGTCTAGATTTGTTAGGTATATATTTGTTGCTGTGGTACAGACGACCTAGTTTTTGATTGGACTTTTTCATACAGTTTAAGATATGTAGATTGAAAGTTTAATTGGTCGTCTATAGTAACGCCAAGCAGTTTGACGTTTGAGCCAGCAGTGATAATTGTATTATCTAAGGATGAGTTGGTGAAGTTTTCTTTAACTGGATTGAGGGTTTTTGGAAGAAAAAGGAGAATCTTGGTCTTTCTGGGGTTGAAAAGCAGGTTGTTTTCAGTTAGCCATTGTTCTACTAGGTGCAGAGATTGTTGAGTGACAGTGTGGAGATTTTGGATATTGTTGGAGGTGTTAATAATTGTGGAATCATCTGCATACTGTATTAAGGTAGAGTAGGGACAGGAGACATGGAGGTTATTTCTTATGGCTTTGAGAAACACTTCGCACACTATGCCTTTGCTTGGATGGCTTTGGCAGCTGCTAATACTTATTAGTAAAGTCTGGAGACACCTCTGCTATCACTGCAAGCGTTCACCAGCAGATTCTTACATTACCTCCATGACAAGCATTAGCCACCTTTTGGCCAGAGCTATGCGTAACCACACCAATTACTGAGGTCATGAAGGGGGTCTATTTAGACTCCATGTTATTAATTTCTGTCAGTATATGGAAGAAGTTCTTCAGGATATGGGAACTGAATTCAGCCTACACAAAAAGTATATGCTAGACATTCCCAGAACAGAGTTTGGGTCCATTCCATGAGTCTGATTTCAACAGACTGTTGGCTCAAAAGCCAGCAGAATAAAACATTAACTTAAGAAGTTTGGGTGAAGTGAGGTCAAGCCACTGATACCCCTTATGAAGGGGGCGTTACCCCCAGTAACCTCTTACTTAATATAAGAACTTCTGAGGTCGTACAATCTTCAGACAGTTTTCATCTTTGAAGAACTAGTCCATTACTGAAGACAGTTTATTTTAATTAATAGAGAACACCCAGGAGGCTATGACATGTTTTTTCAAGCTTCAAGATTTCAGAAATCATTTCCTTACTCGTGTAGTTGAAAATGGATTGCCCAAAGCTGATGCATAATGTTTTGGGAGAGTTTCTCCCTTCCCCGATGTCCTGTAACCCAGAAGTTGGCATATTTAAGTTCAGGGGATGTGAAGGAAGCAGCCTCCCAGAAAAAAAAGAATGTATCTGAACTATTCTGTTGAATTAAATGAAAAAGGCATCTTTAAGGATTTTAAAAGCAAGGACATGAAATGCAAGGGACTGAGTTACAATATCTTATAGTAGAAGCCACCTAGGACATGCTCACATGTTTGGGTTACAATCTGACCCAATTCATCAGTACATGGTGATGACTTGATAGCAGCTCCCTTGCCCAAGGGTCCAGAATATATAGCCTAATGTCTGATGACATGACTACAAAGTCAGTTGTCAACCTGCAGCCTAAAATGCAACTTATGAGTCCAAAAAGGTCAAGCCACTAACCCTTTAAAGTGCACAGAATTAGCTTTCTGTACAGTAATGACTGCAATCATGCACTCCATACTTTAGTAAAATTCAGAGTTTTAAATCTATGTGTTTTTAGAGCTATTCCCTGCAACAGTCTTGAATTTCTTTTTCACAGCTTACTTTTGGCACCTGTGTGACTCTAAAAAGTCACTTAATCAGACATTGTCCCAAGGTTGCCACAAAAAAGAGGTAGTTGTTATCCAGTAGGTGTAACATGATTAACAAGGATAATTTCCTTTTTCCTTTATTACATGCATTTTCATGGTCCCTGTGCCTACCATCTAGCCAGCCCCTCTCAGTCATCCGCTCATTCCACATCACCAAATTAAGAGCTGTTCATGGTGCAGCTGTCATTCAAGCAGCCATAAATCTTTTTTTTTTCACTTTTGAGACTTAACCCTTCCTCCTGTAACTAAATGTGAAGACTTGCTACATCTTCCCCTTTGGAAATGCATCTTCCCATCCATGTACCATGAAGGCCACCCTAGTTATGTCAGTACAACTTGCCAAGCACATCCCTGGATCCTAATTTTACACACCAGACACATCTTTATCCAGCTGGTGTTGGCACGGAAGACATTTTCTCTCAGGATCTCCACTAGAATGTGTTGTTCAGTTAGATATTTCAACTAAAAAAGCACAGCACAAACAACTAATACATTAGGCCTAGGTGCACAACTTAAACACTCAGGAGACTATACAGCTCCTCTGATTTCAAAACAAATGGTTCCTTCAATGCAGCAACTAATTAACATTCATTTTAATGTATTACAGGTTCTAATTTATTTGACTGCGGTGGTGGTGCTGCAGTAACGTTGTTGCCTCACAGTAAGACGTTGTCCTGTTCGATTCTCAGCTAGAGCGTCTTCTGTGTGGAGACATGCGTGAATGGGCGTACCTTCATTGAAGGTTGTACATCAGGGCCGGCAACTCGGCACGTAAAAATCTACTGCCAATCATTAGCGGACCGGAGTTCCGCTGTGGCGACCCCTAACCGGGAAAAGCCGAAAGACACAACAACAGGTTCTAATTTATTTCTGTTTCTCGGAAACTTAGTTGAAATTTTTTGTGAGACTCTTGCCACAGTAATATGTTTACATCCTTTGTAATTATTCCTTCTTTCATTAAAGGATACTCACCAAAAACAGAAGTATCTAAATAACTCATCATAATGCATACAAATGTCTGTGTCTGCTGATGTACAGCCTATCATTTAAACTTCGCAGAAAAGGTCAATGTTAATAATCAGATATGCTCAGATATTTTATTCATAAAAAACTGAATGTCTTAACAGTACTGAAAGGGGACAATATAATAAAAAAGCTTAAACATTGCCAGTTAATCCATCAGGTTCTTAGTCTGTATTAGATACCATCACTTCCATGTTTCTAACCAACTTCCAGTCTTGCTAATTAACTGAGATGGCTTAATGTGTTGCTGCCATTTAAGTACAAAACAGTCAAGCAGCTTCAAAAAGGGACCTTCAGTTTGGTAAGAATTAAGTGCCAGGATGGTGTGTAATTTGTTCTTGATGACAATGTAAAATAAAGTTTTGAAATGTACCCCAAGATATGTCCATCGGTGCATTTTTGGAAAGTAAGCTGCAGTATAAATTCTCTAGGAATTAATTTGCTGTAAAGATAACACAAAATCAATGTTAAAAAGCTAATGTTTGATACAATGTTAGTAATACATTGCTAATTTCTGAAGATCCGTAGTTACGGATGGATGTATTTTTCATTTTATATCTTACACAGTTTTGTATTTCTGACCATTGGTTGTCATTTGCATCTTTATTTTGCTGAAAAATGAGACAGAAGTTAAGTAACTAAAAGATACGGTGAGCATATATGCCTTCTTCTGAAACTGTCTGGACTTGTTACTATGAGGCATATATGCAAACTGACCCAACCAGAAATGGGGGCCTGAAGTTCTATGAAAAACTGAGCAAGGTAAAATGTGGAATCTTGCATGGTTTCAGAGAGAGAACAGACACAATGTTCCCTATAGAAATTACTCTCTGACTCTGTCTCAGCAGTTATGAATGATGCACTAACTACTCCAGTTTTGTTCAGAAGCAAATTCATGTTCTAATTTAACATAATAACAGCCTGAAAAATTCTGTTTCCTACTGAGAAGAAGTCTCTTGACTCTGCTAGGTTACTATGGCAACCAACTTTTTAAAAAGCCACTTAAGATTTGTACATAATTTAATGACCAAAATAGACTTTGTTGGTAGTGTGACTTCCTTGCCTCATTTTAAACAGCGTTTGATATCAACGAATTTGCAAGACTTTCAGGACTTACTGCCTTACTAAGCTATACTGACCATTTTTAGGAAGACATGTTGATTCACGATATATGAAATAATCCTTTTGCACCTAAGTTTGCATGCATCTGCATAAATAAAATCTAAATGTGCTGTTCCTTGAATGGGAAGATATAATTGTATATAAGGGGAAATACAGAACCATCAAGTATAGGTCCTACAGATAGAGGATTAACTCTAATTCAAGTGTTCTTATTCATTATAATATAGTAACTACAGCCCGTGGGGTAACGTTTTCATGCATTTCTTAAGACAATGGGTGAAACATACTTTGGTATGAAAGGTTAGGAAATAGAATACTGAACAGACACTGGACCCATCATTATATTATCATCTAAATACTAAACAGACATACTGTACCAGGCATTATTGCCTTCATTTTCCCATAGTGAGCATAGCTCCATCATGAATTTAACTAAAGCAAGCAAGCTTCCTCCATTAATTACTAATATTCAGGGGATAAGTCTAACTTATTTATGTTAATATTATTGGCTGGTCCTTCATTTTATCTACTAGATACACAATCACTGCATGTGACTGTGTCTTTTCCCATGCTGCCCCCAGAACAAGCATTCCCCTTTAGTAAGAAGGGTAAAACAAGGCAAACATTCCTGGGTTTTCACTGAATTAATGAAGCTGTTCAGCTTAAGGGATCTCTCATGGACTACCTAGAAGATGCCTGGTCTGCAGAACCATTCCTAAGTCATCTAGAGCCTTCTGCAGTTCTCTAAACTGGTGCTCCCTTACCTTAAAGTTGAGAAACATAAATAAATAAATACATACGTACGTACATACATGCATATATACATAGATCAATAATTCAAATGTCTTTTTTAGTGTTGAATACCAAAAAAGCTCTTCTGCTGTGAAACTGTAGCAAACTGCTCTCTGTAGTTAAATATCCACACCAAGAGTACACTAGACTTCAGTCAGGAGGGCAAATGAAGTTTGTTTTATGCATAAAACAGTGCTGGTACTACATTCCCACACCATCAGCAACTGATAATGGTGCCCAATAACAGATTGTACCCTGGGCAGCCACCCCCTTTGTCCCACCCTAGTTATGGCTCTGTGCTTGATAATATGGAAATCTTTAGCTGACACTTTAACAGCTGTAAGAAAATAAGGAAATGCTACACTGTCCTGTCCTTCAAGAACATGAGTCAACAGACTGCAGGCAACTGAGGCTGCACAGAGGAGGGTGAAAGCAGGAAGTGGAGGAGGAGGAGGCCAAGGATGAATGAGAGGTGCAGGCAGCAATGACAACTAATGAAGGGGAGGCAGAAGTAAAGGGCGCTGTTCAGGAGACAAAAGACAAGGACAGCAGGAAGGAAACTGACAGGAGTGGACACATCCAGATGGACACCAGACAACAAAAGAGACAGAAGAGTAAAAAGGTCTTGCAAAAAGAGGGATCTGATGCAGTACAGGGTGGTAGGTAACAAGCAGAGATAGTGATAGGATGGTAGAAGCTGAAAATGATGCAGAGAGGAGGAACAGTGGTTCTCGGCCAGAAGTACAAACTTCCATTGTCCCTTCACTCCACTACCGAAAGTGGCAAATTCAAAAACAACTAAAAATTCATTTCCAACATGCATGGATCTGTTCTTGTCAGGAAATAACCTAAAGAAGTCTTCTTCTCTTGATTAATGTATCTGCCTGGTATTTCCAGTCGAAACTGTCTACACATATACTCTCTCTGCATGCTATTAAATGCATCTTTGATATACTATGTCATGATGTTACTCTGAATTGTATATTACATATTAGAAAATATTTTTTTTATTTTAAGTAATTGCTACATTCCTTGTAAATAATTTAATGCTAACCAAATTTCTCAAACATATTGTTACTGCATTCTCAAAATGCTGTCCTTTTGCCTTGTAAATATTCCTGCTGTATATTTCTCTTTCTCTGTTTTTCTACTGTTAATTATCTTACAACTTTAATTGTTAGTTTTTTTCTTACTTTTACTAATTACTTTCCTAGAACTTTTCTCCTTGGGTCTCCACTGAATAAGGGCTCTTTGAGTCCAGTCAGACTTACCTGGTTAATAAATGTAAAAATAAATAAAAATAACTAAAAGGAAAGGGGATGGCAGTGCAAGGACAGCAAGGAGGCTTTTGGCAACTGGTGATTCAGCTACAAAGGGTATTAAGGCCATGGCAAAGGAAAAATCAGATATCAGTGAAACCAGTCTTAAGACTTAGAGTTGAAAAGACGTGGAAGAAAGTGACCAAGATGGTTGTCAAGAGAGAGATGTGAATGTATGTTGTGATACATGTAAGTACCAACTGGTATAGGAGACAAATGAGGTGGTAATAAGCAGAGACAGGAAAGCTGAACTCACGTATCAAGAGAGATGTTTGGAGGTAGTATCCAGTGAGGGAAACATTTAGGACCTGTAGAAAGATACAAGAGAACCTGGCAGAGAGAGATCGGTAGAAAGAGAGAGACCTGCCTATGTCAGCAGCAGGCTTTGTCTTAGTGCAGAGGACACAGTGGTGTTAAGCTGAGTAGGAAGGGCACACCTTAATGCTTGTTGGAAGGGGAGGGATGTCAGAGATGTAGAAAGGTGGGATAAGTATTCATGCAAAATTCAAATTGCAATCTGGAACATAGCAAAGCAGAAGAAAGGAATAAGTATTCATACAAAAAGCAAATTAGTAACCTGGGACATAGCAAAAGCGCATACAATGGTAATTGGGATCATGGCCTGGTTAACATTTCTTTGCATTACAAGAAGTCTAGATAGGAAGATTAGGAGCTAAAAGCAGTGATTAGCGAGAAGAAGGTGGACATTGTTGGTATCACAAGAGCATGGGACATTGGCAAGATGTGTGGGACAAGGAGGTCCCTGGGTTTAGACTATTCTGGAATGAAAACAAAAGAAGAGGTGGAAGTGGAGTACCAATCTGCATAATGAAGGCTATCAAATCTGTGGTTAAAGAGGGGGAAAGACATCACCCCATGAAGCAAATGGGGTCAGAACCTAAATTAAGTGCTCTGGTGGTTTATCATCATCATCAGCCACTTTTTCCCAGTTATCTATATGGGGTCAGGTGTTGTGTCAACTGTTGCCATTTTTCTTGAGTCAATGCCACTCTCCTACCATCTTCAACAGTCATGCCTGGCTGTCCCAGGTCTTCTATCAGACAATCCATCCATCTGTTTGCTGGATGCCCTTGGGTTCCTTTGCCTTCTTCTGTCTGTCCCAAATGTTCTACACCAGATTGTCTTCTGATTTCTTGCACATATGGCCAGATCACTGCAATCTGTTCTCTTTGATCTTCTCTACAATTGTCTGCAGTTGGAGGCTGAAGCTATTAGGTCTTCTTTTAGGTCTTCTGCTCTGATATCCTCATTTCTTCATCATTTCCAGATCTGATATCCTCATTTCTTCATCATTCCCAGATCTGATATCCTCATTTCTTCATCATTCCTATGGTGTGCATCCTACCACCTGTCTCAGGCACTTCATCGCCATCACAAAATTTAAAATCCTCTATCTTAATAATCAAACAATTGAGGTCACTTCTCATAGCAACTTATTACGTATAATAGTGGATGATAATCTCAGATTTGGCCAGCATATACAAAATTGCTTAAAAAATAAATAAATAAATAAACAACGCAAAAAACTAGGGATGCTTTACATAGCCAAAAACATTTTCACCAATGCAACTAAGAGTACACTTGCCACTACTTATCTCCTTCCTTCAGTACTTTATGGTGCTGCTATCCTTACTAATCTCCAGGCATTACAAAAAGCAAAACTTGAACAAAGCCATAATAAATGGCTAAATTTACAGCAAATACCCCTTTCAGAACCCACCACTGCATAACACTAAAAATAGAACTACCTCATGAAGTAACATATACACATCTTCTTACTACCTGCAAAATTATCCAGCATCCATCTGCTTGTCCAGGACGATTTATCATTCTACACAGCTTTGTTTCCAATCAGTCATTAAGATCCAGTCATCAAAAACTCCTCTAAGTCCACAAAAACCTAACAAATCTACTGTGCATGGCCTGTACTCACATTATGTTGCTAAGGCCTGGAACTCTGTTCTTGCTCAAACCTAGGATAAACTATAAAGTATATATTCATAACTTACTCCCCCTCACCCTCCCTTCTTCATTCACTTCCTTACTTCATTCAGTTTCTCTCATCGACTCTCTTTCTAAACATGCCACAGTCCTGTTTTTTTCTCTCACTACATATTCTGTTTGTATTGCACTAATTACCTTTAGTTTCTCTATAAACTGGCTAAAATTTCTCTAAATATTAAATCATTCATACATACATTGTACCTATTCTTAAACAACGTTTTCACATTACGTCTAATTTGATATAATTATTTAAACTGTATATATTTCTGTATTGTTTTTGAAAATTGTAAAATTACTGTTCTTAAAATTTGCTGTAATATTTTGAAGCTTTTCTCCTCAGGCCCCCGCTGAAAATGGACATAATCCCAGTCAGAATTTCCCAGTAATCAAATGTCAATAAATAAATAAATAAATAAGCATGCTCAGCAACTGACTATAGCTTAAGAACTGCAGTGCACTATGAAGTATATGCATTGTTAAAGGGGAAGCGCATGCATTATTCTTGAAATGGCAATAGCTATTTTACATATACACAATGTATACAAACATTCGAGTATCTTTATTCTGCTTATCCTTATCACAACTTCCTGTTTAAGACAAAAATCTAATATTTTGGAAAATGTGAAATAAGATGAACAGTCAATGCATCAACAGCCAATTCAAGGCTTTGGAACATTCCTGAAAAAACATATGGTTAAGACATAGGAACAATATGATTATTTACCAGACATTAAGAAATGCATTATTAACAATTACATAACTGTCCCAAAGACTGTCACAACTCTGAAAGTACTTTGGGATGCAAATTAGTCACTCAAACTGATAATGGACTGAGAATCTGCAGAAGGAAAACACTGATCTGGTTATTCTCAAATCAGACTAATTTAATGATTTTGAAGAACACTGTAGTCGGGTTGAAACTCATCGGAACCAAATGGATATGTTGTCTATTTCACCAAACTATAATGCCATCTTTAGTGTGCACCATGTAGGAAGATGGTTCAGTATTTTTTTGCTCTGGGACATCTGTTGTATCCTACTCCCCCCCTTTAACTTTAATGGAAAAGTCCATCCTCTACATGTGTATGGCATGGCACAGACACATGGAATTTGTAGTTCTCCCTCTTAGGTACTGTCCACAGTCTTGCAAAGGCAACAAATTAGTCCTACTAATTTCAGCAGATCAGTGGCTGTTATAGAAAAGGGGGCAAAGTGTTGTGAAGCTGTATTCTACTGCCTTTATTGCAGAGAGGAAAAGGTCATTAACAGTACACCTAGTTGACAGGGTTACCACCCGTCTTTGTTTTTGCAGATCAGTACTGATCTAGGCAGTTCTGTCCATAGGGGGTTATGAAAAAGGCAAATGTCTTGATATTTTTACAAGAAAAATAATTTTGACTTTTCTTTAAATATCACAGAATGCTATGATATTACATTTAAGTCATGTTGATATCATATAAAGTAGTTTAACTAACCAACACGGAACATTGCTGTGTCTTTATTTTGGTTGTTTGCCTTTTCGGCTTTTTAGGGGTCGCTACAGCAGAACTCCGGTCTGCTAATGATTGGCAGTAGATTTTTATGGTGCCGAGTTGCCAGCCTGATGTCCAACCTTCAGCAAAGGCACGCCCATTTACACATGTCTTTCGGAGGCCACTCGACCGCTGGGAGGACATGCAGACTCCACACAGAAGGTGCTCCAGACGTGCATCGAACAGGAGAACCTCTTGCTGTGAGGCAACAACGCTACCGCTGTACCACCACAGTCTGATGAAAATAATTATTTTTCATTTAATGATAGCATGTCTTTCCAGTACAGTCTCAAGTTTCAGTAAGACCATCCCACACTGGGTATCTAAAAAGATGGCAACTCTAATAGATGGCCACTTATTCTGTATCACAATCTACTTGAAAGTGGTATTTTATATAATGGCAGTAGTTTTATAGAAAATACTGGTAGTCTTACACATAAAGCTACTCATTTATCAGGCTCAAAGGTTATGGTTTTGAAGAAGTGTTAGCATGTCACAGTATAAGAAATCAAGGGGTAGCAATGCAACACAAGTGAGAAAATGACAAGAATAGTTCCACCTCAGTTTAAAAATCTACTAACAGAAAATTAAGAACATGTTTTTTTTTTCTTTTGACTGTGCGTATAAAACACTTTTGAGCAAAAATGATAAGTACATAAGCACATTTCTCCAACATACAGGATTACAAAAAAATCATACTGCTGCAGACACTGATCTGAAGAGTAGCAGAACAAGTTCTATGAAGTCTTCATTAACAGCTCTCAGATTACAGTGCTTTGATACCTCAGTACGAGTGTTGGGGAGGGTCTGTCAGTGCTCATATCATAGAAATACAAAATGACAATTCTTAAAAAGAATATAATTTAGCAACTTTCTTTGGCTGCAGATATAAACTGGATCTGAATTATTTAAAACAGGCTATGAGAGAACTGCATATGATGGACATTCAGGAATAAAATACAAGTACTCCTGCTGTGACATCCCACCACTGGCCCAGTAATCAAGGAATCTCAATCCTCACCACTAGTACCAGTGGGGAACGTACACTGGGAGGATGGCAGGTACACACAGTATTTCCAGATGCAGCTCTCTGCATCAAGTGCAATTTCCCTTAAGAGCACACAGAGACCACAGTCAGTCCAGGGCTGGTTTCTCCCTCTTTCTCCAGATCCTCAGTAATACTCCCTACTGGCACAGCTATAGAGTTGAGATCTCAGCTGAGTGACCAAGCCAAGTCCTCCAGCACCCTCTCTGTCCAGCCAGTGATTTGTGTCCCTACCCAAGTAGCTTGCGCACACACACACACACACACACACACACACACACACACACACACACACACACACACACACCTGGGAAATGCTGACACAGGTTTAATAGCTATGCCCCTTTCTGCCCAAACTATAAGGTAGTTTTTACTGCCACCAGTCAACTCTTTATTAGCTACTTTAAGGCCCTTAACAAGGGGTGTCCAATCTTTCTGTGTAATGTTACTGTTGATACAAATGGTAGTTTCACAAGAGCAAGTCTATTAGGGGTGGCCTACACAGTGTCACCAAATAAATATCAAGTACTCTCAGAACTTAAATATGTCTCACAAAGATCAGCCACAATGAAAGACTTAAATATATTTAATAATAAATAATAAAAGAACAAGAATATAGTATATATTTACAGTGATATCAGAGTTCAAAATCACATGAAATATTTAAAGCAACATTGCAGGGCAATCTCATATAAATAAAGAAAAAATATGTGAGCTAAGCTTTGCTATATTCCTGACTGTATCTAAGACAATTACTATAACCTTACACTTCCTTAATTAGAGAAACAAGGCAGATGTGGTGAGTGGATCTTGATGTTGTCAGGTCAAAGATAGAATATACAATGCAGTCTCTCTTCTCAGAGACTTCTTAAATTAATATATCAAATATTACTGCTGGGATAGCTTGCAGAATGACATAATTTCTTGTCATCTGACTCTATCCCAGGTAAACCCCCACTGCTGAAAGCTAGCAGTATTTACCATCCACCTGTGAAAATACATACACAAGGGCTTTCCCTCAGATCTTTGCAGATGCTGTAAGTCATAAAACAATAAAGCACTTCCAAGACAATACAGAAAACTTCTCAGCACAGACATTGTGTCTGTTGCTGCACTGAAACTGAAAGATAACATCTTTTTATTGTTTTATTATTGAAACCTGGAAACTGCATGGGTCGACCAGTCACATTGTAGACACAAAATCCTGAATCTGGAACAGTGAAATTCCATCCAGGTCGAAACTGAATACATCGACACCTGTAGTTCGATGTATTCAACATTGTAGGAGGTGACATCAGTCACCCATGCTATGCACCCTCACATACCATGACATTCTATAGTCAACAGTATGTGTATTTCACTATATTGCAGGGGGTCAAGCCCCCCTGCACCCCTCAAAACCCTCTGCAACTTATATATACGAACTCTGAGATCGCACTACAGTGAGGAAATGGGCCAATTCCCTCTTCTTCACTGAACCGAGAGCTGGGTGCACAATGCTGAACTCAGATACTTGAACTACTCTACCCATTCGCTGTAGTGTCAATGTATTTTGAGTTGGCATTCTGCCCATTTGAAAACTGCCTTTCAATCACATGACAGTTGACAGAAGTGCCTTTGTGTATTTAAATGTAAACCCTTTTTATTGCATGGCCATAAAGTAATTTAATTTCAACTATTTTTCTGAAGTTAACCTCCTGTATTCCAGTTTTCACTGTTAAAATATACATTTAAACAATTACAATAGTGTAGGTACATTTCTGTTCTTTTCCAGTAGGTCACACTATGGATCCATTTTTAAGATCTGTAAAATATCTTTCAACACACATATCTGTACAAACATAGTTTGATATATATATGACATACAGTTCTAATACATTTGTAACACAAACATCTTACATGAAGCATGTTGACATTCGCAAATGACACAAAACCATTTACAAAATTCCAGACATCTGTGCTGGCAGTATCTCCCTTTGTCACACTTCTACATAAATCATGTTGATATTCACAAATGACGTATAATTATTTACAAAATTTCAGATAGCTGGGCTGACAGTATCCCTTTGTCACATTGCATCTTTAAACAGCACTTTGTAAAATATCTCTTCAGCCCACGTCTGTACAAACCAACTTATATGACATACAGTTCTAATACATTTGTAACACAAACATCCTATATAAATCATGTTGAATGTCACAAATGACATATAATTATTTACAAAATTCCAGATAGCTGGTCTGACAGTATCCACTTTGTCACACCTGCTACAGAAGGTGTGTAAGATGCCGTTTACTCACACACTGCTACCATTTTATCTCAATGGACGACTTCTACATGACTCATACAAAGGAAACTTGAAATGAATTCTGGGAAAGGGAGATAAAAAAGCACTTAAACAAGATGTTAATATATCAGGCCCCACGCCACCTATTTTGTGGAAAAACTTTTATAAGAAGCACCTAGTGTTATTTTAATATACTGGAATAGCCCAGAAAACAAAGATACAATGAAAGAAAAAGAATACATTTGTTGAGTTCCAAGGTAGACTTTTCCTGTATGCAGACAGTTTGATCTGGTTGCAGGACAGGTAGCTTGTATGCAGAGTGATGTTGGTCATAAGACTTTTTGTGTGAAACTTTGGCTTGTCGGACATTTTGTTTGACTATATTATATGAAATAACTCTGGGCTCATGTTTTTAACTCTAATATTGCTATATAAGTTTGTATCTGTCTTTCAAATATCAGCTGTGCAGGACTTAGTCCTGTGACTCTGTTTGGAGTAGCTAGATATCTCAGCAAAACTGGGTCAGATACAGTGGTTAACTGAGTCTGAGAACAATCTCAGAACCAGCCAGAAAAATCTCCAGACTCTGGAAACGCCAACTAATTTTATTCCAAGCAACACAAAGCTTTCAGGTTATCACCCTTCTTCAGTGTGAACATAATAAGAAAGAAGAAACATTCTATAATATAAGACATTCAAACTAAAATCATGTGACACAACTCCCAATCACAAATCATTCCCACTCAATCAATTCCAGACATTAAAAACACAGTGCAACAATAGAAATATATGCATTTTTCTTTAAGGAAATTTTATATTTCTAAAAACATAAAGTACAATATTAGAAAGATACACACACACACACACACACACACACACACACACACACACACATATATATATATATATATATATATATATATATATGTATTAAAATATGCATATATATAAATAGTTAAAAATAATTACTTTAAACACATCTGTTTCATTTTTAGGATAGGCTTAATGCTAACTGCAGCACTGATGTCAGGTTCAGAGTCAGCCAGTTATACTCCCTGACCTCTCGCATATTGTTCAGATATCCACCTCTCATTCTTTTATGCAGTATATCTATCACTTTAAATTGAAAATCATGGTCTAATCCTCATTCAGCAATATGCCTAACTAAAGCATTAGTGTTGACATTCCTCCGTATCTCAGGCCAATGTTCAATGATACGGTCCTTGAGTATTCGGGTATATTTAACAAACCTGGTGTCCTGAGCGACTACAGGTTTGGGGCCCATTGTATTTCTGCTTTTCTCCACCTCCTCCTCTTCCTTGTGGCCGCCCCCTTAAAGGATCTCTGCTGCATACTTCCACCCTGTCTGGTAAGTTGGGATGCAGTGGAAGTGGTGGATGCCAAAAATCCTCAGAGGTATTCCCTCCAATAAAGCTCTTTTGTGTGTGTGTGCCTTTGGGTGTGGCTTGATCCTTTAAAAATGAAGCTATCACCTTGCAGTTCTAACAAATATTCACTGACAGAGGTTAAAAATTAATACAGTTGTGTTTGCCATCATGTATGCTTCAAAATATTCTGATAAGTTGTATGTAGTGTGATTTTTGGAATTATTAATGCAAATATAATCAAGCAATATTTGACGCCTAGAGGCACAGTAGGAGGTGACTGCAGAAACACCTGGAGGCTCACTTGGCTGTAATGAGTTAAGTTCCTACTTGCTACCGAAGCATAAGAGGTTCCCATGTTATTAACTAATAGTGCAGGATTCGTAGCTGGAACCAAAGGAGTTTTCTGTATAAGAACATTAGACTCAGCACCCTGTAATAGCAATAGTCAATTTATCTAGTTTAACTTTGATTTCAGCTGACATTGCCTTGTTACAGAAAGGACTTAAGTTTATTCCTTCGAAGCCCTGACTGATCTGAAAGTGTTTGCGAGGAATCTTAATTTAAAATTAATTTTTAAGTATTCCTCATCAGCTGTTAATCAATCATGCAAAAAATCAAGTGTGTTTGTACCGGTTCCACTTCATATGATCGAAAGCTCATAACATCTAAATTCAAAACAGCGAGACCAAATGATCGAAAATCCAAAACATCTAAAACTCATAACATCGAATCTCAAAACATTGAAAACTACAAAGCAACTATAAATAATGTCCCACACACTGTTTACTACGTTTATGCAGGGGGGAAGCTGTCCTGCACCCCCCACACCCCCCCTAAATTAAATATACCAACTCGGAGGTCGCACTACAGTGGGGTCTTTTCTCCCACTGTAGTGCGACCTCGGAGTTGGTATATTTAATTTACGGGGGGGTGGAGCCCCCCACATGGGGGGTGCAGGCGGGCTTGCCCTCCTGCATAAACGTAGTAAAACCTCTGTGGGATGTTATTTATAGTTGCCTTGTTGTTTTCAATATTTTGAGATTCGATGCTATGAGTTTTAGATGTTTTGGGTTTTAGATGTTGGGGTTTAGATGGTATGAATTTAGATGTTATGGGTTTTCGATGTTTTCAAGTGGAACCGTTTGTACCTACTAGCTGCTCAGTTGTGATTGCTCTTAACAATGTCTTTGAACAAGAACTCTGTCAATTATATGAACAGAGAGAGAAGGTTAAACTTTATAATTTAACGCATGAGGAGCATGATGCCTTATAAAAGCTACAAAAATACTGACATTGTTATAAAGCAAGCTGACAAAGGCAGTGCCATAGTGATTTTGGATAAGAAAGACTATATATCCTTTATGAATGACTTTGTGGATGATGAGACTATCTTTAAGAGAATTAATAAATTAGAGATTGCTAAGTTTGTACATAAAGTTAATATATCTATCTATGAACTGCAACTAACGATTGATATTTCTATTGATTTGTTCAATTTTTTTAATGTCCCTTGTCTGGTGATGCCTGTACTCTATGGTCTGCCTAAAGTACACAAGAGTTTAAAATCCCCCCTCCCATCAGACCTATTGTGTCAGAGAGGGGAGTGGATAACGGATCCTATATCGTTATACCTACAGTCTGTTTTGGATAAATCTCTTGGTAAGATTTAAGCTACATATGTGATACAGGATATGTTTTTGTCTAAACTATAAGAATGGCATAACTCCAAGAGAGATGCTGAATTCATTTTTGTGACTTTGGACATTAATTCCTTGTTTACGGTGATTCCAAATAGTTACGGTCTAGATGCTGTTCGTGATTTTCGCTGTGCAAACAGTGAAATATATATGGGAGAGACATAGAAACCATATGTCAGCTGTTGAAAACAGTGTTAACTAATAATGTGTTTATTTTTGACTGCCATGTTTATCACCAGGTATCTGGTGTGACAATGGGCATGTCCATGGCTAATACTTATGCCAACATTACCCTTAATCAATGGGAAGAATAGTTTATTTATAATTGTCCACCTCTGTTTAGAATAGATCTAAGATATCAATTTATAAGTGTTGTGCAGATGATATTTTCCTGACCTGGGAGGGGAATCAGTTAGAACTGGATGAATTTGTTAAGTACTTGGATGTTACAACCAGTTTCCTGAAAATCAAACCTAACTTTTTCAAGGACGAAATTTGTTTCCTGGATGTTAAGTTGGAGAAAATTGATAATGTTATCAATATGAGTATATTTAGGAAAGAGGCCCAAGCCAACAGATATACACAGAGATAGTATGCATGCCACTCATACCTTCAAAGGCATTGCCAAAAGGCAATTGTTGAGAGTCAGTAGACTCAGTACTGATAAGGAAAAATGTTTTGAACAAATGAGTGACATGATACAAGAATTTAGAGAGAGAAGATATGGTGATAAACTTTTGGATGAGCTTACAAATGATGTAATAAATGACAGAGATGGTTCGGCTAGACTGTTTGTTAGAGATAAGGATATTTCCCCAGCTCCAATGGGTAGACAGGATTTTTTGCTTTATAGTACTACCTACAGTAGGAAAACTAATGAAGTCAAGAAAATTATATCAAAAAAATTGGAGTAAAGCCGAAACTTAAGCAGATCATTGGAAATATATCTAGTTTTACATATAGAAATTGTTCCAACTTAAAGAAATGGCTTTGCTATAAGGATATGAACTATAAAAGCAGGAAGGAAATAGCAACTAGGTGTGGGACATTCCCATGTTATAACTGTGTTTGTTGCAGATATATATTAGCTGTTAATGAGTTCATACACCCTAGAATGAAAAGGAGATACGTTTTTAGGTGTTCTACTACATGCAATACAGTTCACATTGTGTATTTAGCCACCTGTGTAGAATGTCCAGGGTTCTAGGGAAATGTACCCAGATACTCAAGGATCGTATCATTGAACATCGGTCTGAGATACAGAGGAATGTCAACACTAATGCTTTAGTTAGGCATATTGCTGAACAAGGATTAGACCATGAATTTCAATTTAAAGTGACAGATGTAGTGCACAAAAGTATGAGAGGTGGAGATCTGAACAATATGCTAGAGGTCAGGGAGTATAACTGGATTGCTCACCTGCAGGCTGACTTTAAACCCGGCATCAGTGCTATGGTCAACATTAAGCCTATGCTAAAAATGAAACAGATGTGTTTAAAGTAATTATTTATAACTATATATATGTGTATATATATATATATATATATATATATATATATATATATATATACACAGATATATAGATATATATATGCATATTTTAAGGTGTGTGTGTGTGTGTGTGTGTGTGTGTGTGCGTGGGTGTGTGTGTGTGTGTGTGTGTGTGTGTGTGTGTGTGTGTGTGTGTGTGTGTATATATATATATATATATATAGTTACACTTCAAAACATCTAAAACTCATAATATCTAAATTCAATACATCGAGACCACAACATCTAAAACTCAAAATATCTAAAATCCATAACATCAAACTTCATAACATCGAAACTCTTCATCACAACATCAAACACTACAAATCACAAAAAATAACATCCCCTCCACCTATACCACCACCAAACTAACAAACACACTTTTTACTACATTTCTGCAGGGGGGCAAGCCCCCCTGCACCCTCCATGTGGGGGGCTCTGCCCCCCACACCCCCATAAACTAAATATACCAACTCCAAAATTGCACTGCAGTGGGAAAAAGTTAATTTCCTAACCGCACTGTATCGCAATCACCATAAAGAATGTACACATAATGTCTATATCACTTACCTGTATAACCTAAAAAACACATACAGAGTGGCAAAATAAACATTATATAAATAGTATAAATTCCTACACTATATAAATAATAACTATATAAATAAAAACTACATCTCATACTGATACCACAAGAATAACAGATTAAACTATAACATTTACATGTTTCATGACACACTATTCCATATTATACATTTTCAATGTTATGAAATTTGATGTTATGGGTTTTAGATATTTTGGGTTTTCGATGTTTTGAATTTAGATGTTATGAATTTTAGTTGTTTTGAAGTGTAACTATATATATATATATATATATATATATATATATATATATGTATCATTCTAATATAGTACTTTATCTTTTTAGAAACATAAGTTTCCCTTAAAATGTATATATTTCACTTGCTGCACTGTGTTTTTAACTTCTGGAATTGATTGATTGTGAATGATCTGTTATTGGGGGCTGTATCACATGATTTTAGTTTGAATGTCTTATATTATGGAATGTTTGTTCTTTCTTATTATGTTCACACTGAAGAAGGGTGATAACCTGAAAGCTTTGCGTTGCTTGGAATAAAATTAGTTGGTGTTTCCAGAGTCTGGAGATTTTCTTGCTGGAGTAGCTAGATATGCCATGAAAGCTATGTGAGGATTTAATTGTCTTAGTATATTTTTGGTGGTTTGTACTGATCTCTGACTGTTTGATTGTGGTAGTACGGGTGAAGCCTTAGTCAGCAACAAATGATTGAAACTCACATGACATAAACTGGTCTGAAAGCAGTTCAAAAAGTAGATCATACTATGGGAAAAATGTTTTGAATCTGATTATTATTTGTTGGCTAGTTGTGGATGGTACATGGGTTATTTCTATGTCATAACAGTAACAGTCAACAATAACAAGGGAGTTTTTGCCTTTAAACTCACATAGCCTCACAGCAAGAGGTTCTCCCATTCGATTCTCGGCTGGAGCGCCTTCTGTGTGGAGTCTGCATGTCCTCTCCGCGGTCGAGTGGCATTCGAAAGACATGCAAGAATGGGCGTGCTTTCATTGAAGGTTGGGCGTCGAGCTGGCACCTCGGCACCGTAAAAATGTACTGCCAATCATTAATGGACCAGAGTTCCGCTGTGGTGACCCCTAACTGGGAAAAGCCGAAAAGACAAACAAGTCATTTATAGACATGAGGAGAAGAAAGGGGACCAAGGCATTGTGAAAGCAGTATGCTGCTGAGTTCAAAGAGGGAGACCTTGATGGTATCATGAGTTATTTGAGACCTTGATGGTATCAGGAGTTATTTGAGACTGTGATGGTATCAGGAGTTATTTGTAGTTTAGGGTGGTATCCACTGTTTTGTTCAGTTTGTAATGAGTTGTGGTGACCCCTAACCGGGAAAAGCCGAAAGAAGAAGAAGAAGGCAGCAATTATCTTTTGCCAAGGATCCTGTGGCAATGGTGATGTTATTATAGGTTCATAGGTTAGGTTCATAGGTTGGTACTGGGCTATCTGCCCGAAGGCATATATTAGCCCAGCCATGTTGTGTGGTATTCACCCCCCCTGTACTAGCAGCTAGCACCCTTGGCGCCTATCTAGTAGTGCTGTTGGTGTGATTCCAGGTGTGAACTTTCTGTTACCCATCCACTCATCAAGGTTCCTCTTGAAGAGTGATATTGAGGGGTTCTGTCTTATGTAGATTGGGACCCTGTTCCATAGTAAGGGAAGTCTCTGCGAAGGGAATCTATCCCTCCAGCATGTTCTATTCATTGTTGTGTTGAGGTTTATATCCCTAGAGCGTGTAGCTTGAGTAGATTTGGTTTTGCTAAGATGGAGCATGTTCAACAATTCTGGGTTGGACATGGCTCTGTACATTAGACAGAGATCGCCTCTGAGAAAGCGGTATGCAACAGAGAACAGTCTTAGCTTTTTCAATCGTGCTGCATAGGGCAACTGTTTGAGGCCAGTAATCCTCTTGGTTAGGTACTTCTGTGGTCTCTCCAGCTGCTGGAGATGTCTAGCCAGGTACATTCCAACTGGTGCATTGTACTCAATAATGGGTCTGATGAGGGAAGAGTAGAGGGGCACCATTACATCCTTAGATCTTGATGCAAACCCTTTCGTGATCAGATGGGTCACATAGAAGGATTTTCTAACCACTTTGGCAACATGGTTATCAAAGGAAAGCTAACTATCTACTTGGGTCACTAGATCCCTTATTTCTTATTCAGATTTCATGGGATTACCTCCTATGTTGTAGTTTGCAGGTACTCTGTTTTATCCAAAGGGGATTACTACGCATTTTTTTGCATTTAGCTTGAGACCATGGCTTTGACACCATGCATCAGTCTCATTTAGGCCCTTCTGGAGGATCTCCATGTCGGCCGGAGACTCTATTATAGCACCCAGTTTGCAGTCATCCGCAAACTTAGTCAGCCACAGCCCTTCTGTGCTTGCCTGTACTTCTGAGAAGTATATGCCAAATAGGAGGGGCCCCAGGACAGAGCCCTGAGGCACACCACTTGTTACAGGTCTGGATTCAGACATAGATCCCGCTACTCTTACTTTATGGGATCTGTCTGAGAGCCAGTTTGCGATCCATCTTGTGACGTAAGGGTTTATGCCCAGGCTGGTGAGCTTATCAATAATACCTGAATGGGGAATGGTGTCAAATGCTTTAGCAAAGTCAAGGTAAGCTGTGTGTACCTCCTTTCCCTTATCTATAGCCTGAGTAACTGTCTCAAAGAAATCCACCAGGTTCAGGAGGCATGATCTGCCCTTGACGAAGCCGAACTTTGTGGGGTCCAGCGACTGGAGGTTCCCAATCTCACCATTTATGAGTTCCATAATGATTCGCTCCATAGCCTTACAGATCAGACTGGTCAGGCTTATTGGTTGGTAGTTCCCAGGGTCAGTTGTGGCCCCACCCTTGTGTAGCGGGACCACCGTTGCCATGCGCCATTCTATGGGCACATATCCTGTGGAGAGGCTGAGACTGAACAGGGTATTAAGATGCGGGGTTAATCCCTTTTGGAGCTCGCGTATGACACAGCCTGGGACACCATCTGGTCCCAAGGAGGCAGTGTTTTTAGCTTTAGATAGAGCCTTGTTAACCAACGTATAAGTAATAATTGGACTTACACAATCCCCTGGAATGGTAATAGGCCCTGTAGGTGGTGAGGGGGAGGGGGAATTTGCACTGAACCTGTCAGCCAAGATGTTGGCAATGTCAGAAGGGTCAGTGTATTTTGTGCCATTTTGTACTAACTCAGAACAGACCTGAGCTTTGCCATTTAGGTTTTTGACGTAGCCATAGAAGGCCTTATGGTTATCCTTGGCATCCTTGGCAACTTTCTTTTCAAAATTAGCTTTAGTTGACTTGATGAGGGCCCTCAATTTCTTACTAATGCTGATCAGGGATGATTTTTCTACTTGAGATTTGGCCTTTTTTTGTATAAGTCTCCTCCTTTTATTGTAAAGTTTGCTTATGGCCGGGGTCCACCAGACTGGTTTCTTCTTGCTTGAGAAAGGAATCTTGGTTTTATTTGGGATAGCACGGTCCATGCAATCCTGAAGATGATTATAGAGTGCCTTGGTGTAGGATTCCGCATCCTGAATATCATTATCCTTCAGCAAGGGAATAGTGAAGCTTTCCACTTCGGATGCAAGTAGTTTGAAGTTTGCTTTGGAAAGGTTTTTGACTATGGTTTCTTTGACAGGGGGAGGTGGAGGGGTGAGAATGTCCAGGGTTATCAGTTTGTGGTCGGATCTAACCAAGGAGGGAGTGATAACGGGTGTGGTACAATGGGCGCCCATATTTGTGATGATTAAATCCAATATGTTGTCCCCTCTAGTGGGGGAACATACTAGTTGTTCAAGGGCATTTGAATTTATAAATTCTATGAATCGCTGATCATAGGAGTTGGAACATTGGTAGTTTGCCCAGCCTATACCAGGGTAGTTGAAATCACCCAAGATTATGGTGTTGGGTAGGACCTTTATATTTTCCAATGTCTCAAGGAAGGCAGAGTGAGCATCTTGGGACATGGTGGGCAATCTATAACCGGCTACGACTTGAAATGTGGTTTTGCCTGCTGATAGTTGTGCATGGATGATCTCTGGGGCATCATGCTGCACTACTAACCTGGAGATATGGGTATCCTTGATGAATATGGATACACCTCCGCCCTTTGTACTGAGATCTGGTAACTGAGGCCGGAAGGTATGATATGAATTGTAACCTGGCAGTGCTGGGGTGCTCTTTTGAGCCTTGAACCAGGTTTCTGTCACTGCACAAACATCGATTTTCTCCATGCTGAGGAAAGCCTCGAGTGTGTGCATTTTGAGGTTGAGTCTTCTGGCGTTGAGTAGCATTACCCTTAGTTTTTGGTTACCTGTGCTGGTTACGCTGGTTGGTTTGTCCTTTGAGCCTTGCCTAAAAAAGGCACTATGGGGACGGCAAGAACCTTGGCCAGTATTTGAAAACCTAGGGGTGACAGGTGCAACCCATCTCTGGCAAAACAGCGAGGCTTGTCTATCATGTCATTCCAGGCAGACAGACACTGGATCCCCTTAGAATGACACCAGAAGCTTAGCCAATTGTTGAAATTGATCATTTTGTCTTTGTATTGTGGTATCATTCTAGGTGAAGGTAGTATGCAACTCAAGGTCAGGGTCATACCAGCTTGGGCTACATGATCAAAGAGATCCTCAATGTCTCTTTTCATGTAGTCCAGGGAGGTACGTCTTAGATCATTCACACCAACATGTACAATGACAGTGTCATACTTGTACTTGTTCTGGAGTGACCTAAGTGCCTGTGTTATGTGGCGGATCTGAGCACCCGACAGGCAGCTGACAGTAACCTTCTCCTTGTTCAGCCTGGTGAGTGGAACATCCATGTACCTTACTATAGAGTCTCCTATTACTAGCGTGTTAGGTATGGTATTTTGCCTTAAGGGCTGTTGTGAAGCACACTGCTGAAGTGAATTATGTGTTTTCTGGCTTGTGTTTCGGGGTACAGGTTGCTTGCTTGTCTGCTTTGGAGGGCACTGTTTCTTTTTCAGATTGGTACCTAGTGCCTCCGAATATGTTTTTGTGTATTTATGCGTATGTTTTGCCGGTGCTTGTTTTGTAGATTCATGTGTGACAGGTGGTGTGATGCAAGTGTGTCCCTTATCCTCTTGACTGTCTGTTACAGTCATGGGTTGAGAGCACTTAGCCTCCAGTCTGGCTGTGTATTTGCATCTCTCACAAGTGTTTGTGTCTAGAGGTAAGAGGAGAGGGTTGTCTGCATACATGAGGCAGTTGTGACATTGCCTCAGGATGCCCAATTCCACCAGATGAACTGGAG